>NC_083467.1:8199001-8499001 GCF_030014155.1 Tachysurus vachellii | reverse complement strand
TTGAAGCTGTATTTAATAGAAACTAGTGCAGAAAACTAGTTAACTGTATGGTAGTCAGCTAGTCATCACATTAGCTAGATCTCTTACTGTATGTATCTACATACACGGAGAAGCGAGATAAACACTAGCATTACATAAAAACCCGTCAGCAGTTATTACACGATTGTTGCCTTTAATGGTGTTTTATCGAGACTCGAAACTTCTTATTTCTTTCATGCTTATTGTGGAACATTTAATCTCACAGCAATGTGTTTTCTCTGCTATGTCAGGACTTCTATAGCTGGCCGGATGAGTCTTTTGAGGAGATGGACAGCACTCTGGCAGTGCAACAGGTGGGCGCTGCACAAAATATGGCTTTAATGGCTGAATGTATGTCTTTGTGCAGGCTTACTTATAATTAAGGGATGTACACAATATTTCTAAAAGGTTTCAGACCTTTCACCAGCACAACCATATGTTTTGGCTTTCTGTGGGTTTCTGTCCATTTTTTTGCTGTTATATAATAAGCTCAACTCTTCTAGAAAGGATTTCAACTACATTTTGGAGAGTATCTGTGGGAATTTGTGTTCATTCAGCTACAGGAGCATTAGTGAGATTAGCTACTGGTGTTTGGTGAAGAGGTCTGGGGTTTAGTCAGTGTTCCAGTTCATCCCAAAGGTGTTCTGAGTCAGGGCTTTGTAAAGGACACACATGTTCGTCCACACTAAATTTGTCAAACTGTGTCTTCATGTAGCTCATTTAGGGGGACAATGACATTGTCATGCTGAATCAGATTTGTGCCTCTTAGTTATTTACACAGTTATTTACAGCATATAATATGAGGGATATGGTAGCCTAGTTGTTAAGGTGTTGGCGAACTAATCGGATGGTTGTGAGTTCAAATCGCAGGTTCACTAAGCTGCCACTTCTGGGCCCCTGAGCGAGGCCGTTAACACTCAATTACTCAGTTGTATACAATGAGATAAAAATGTGAGTCACCCTGGAAAAAGGTGTCAGCCAAATGCTGTAAATGTACATATACAGCCATTTTAGACAATTGTTTAGAAGAGTTGAGGAAGTGTGTGATAGTCAGGTGTCCACATGATTTAAATGTATTTCAAGTGAGGTCTGACAATTCAGGGTGTTGAAATCTTACGGTTAATTAAAACATTGGTTAATTTTTTTTTTTTTGTAGCCGTAGATAATGTTAAAGAAATTTCACATTATTATAAATTTATTTCACAAGTATTATAAGCATGTTTTCACTTAATTTAGTAACATTTCTTTTATAACAATAGAGCTTTCCATCCCTGAACCAGAATTCTGATTTTGTTGCCTGGACCCTTAAATATAATAACTTTGATCATGTGGGCTGTGATTTACACCAGTACAAATATTTTTGGAAAATACTTTAACTTCCTGGTTATGCTTCATTGACTCATGAAGTAAAGCCTTGCAGTTAGAAGGTGTGGAACAATTTTATATAACCGCATGACATCTGGCTGTAACATGAATGGTAGGATTATATAATGTACTTGTAGTAAGAAGTTATTACAGAAACAGCTTACGGTGAGGTTTTCTTTGAGGTTTCAATATAATATTTTTGGAAGGAATCTCTGATAACAGCCTGATGTAGCCTTTGTTAGAGGCTACATTATTCTGTTAGTCATGTGAAATAGAAGCTAATCATTCCATATTAAATATAATTGTAAAGTCGTAAAATAATACAATTCTTTAATTAATACAATTTTTGGCAAATATTTATGGTTTAAGAGCAAAAAAACATTCAGGATTGCAAAGTAATCAGCATGGCAGTAACGATACCGTGTCGTACAGTTGCTTTATTTTCCATGCCGGTGTTATGATGTCACAAGTTGATAACACAGTCTCTGTTGTGACATCTTTAGTATATCCAGCAAAACATTCGCTCGGACTGCTCCAACATAGAGAAGATCTTGGAGCCTCCAGAAGGACAGGATGAGGGAGTTTGGAAATACGAACATCTCAGGTGACTCACTTTTCTTTGCAGACAGTGTATGTGCCTGACTGCTCGCAAGTCAGCTGACAGTGCTATAATAAAATCTAAACTATGCATGCACTACAAACTTTAAAGTCTTGTTTCCCTTTGTCCTCGTGACCTTGAAACAATTTTTTTATAGGCAATTTTGTTTGGAACTCAACGGCTTGGCTGTTAAACTCCAGGTAATCTCCATGTGTTATTTGAAAGGTATATAAATTAGTGCTCACTCATCAGGTACCACACAAACAGTTTAAAATAATAACACCGCCCTTGTTGACACAATCGTGTGCTTTCTTATGCTGAGTACTTGTCTCTTTCTCTTTTAACGGTTTGTTCCTGCACTTTGTGTGGGGCAGAGTGAGTGCCACCCAGACACATGTACCCAGATGACTGCCACTGAGCAGTGGATCTTTCTTTGTGCTGCTCACAAGACCCCAAAAGAGGTGAGTATAATGTGCGCCTCTCTAAGGGTGTGTCCGAAACACAAGATGTTACCTACATGTATCTAATAGTGTAAGGATGAAGGCAGTGACTCCTGTCCAAAAAGAAACTTCATGTGGAATGTTGCCTTCTTGGACATCTTCATCTGGATATACAGGTGCATCTCAATAAATTAGAATGTCGTGGAAAAGTTCATTTATTTCAGTAATTTAACTAAAATACTGAAACTCGTGTATCATATAAATTCATTACACACAGACTGAGTAGTTTAAGTCTTTGGTACTTTTAATTGTGATGATTTTGGCTACATTTAACTAAAACCCACCAATTTACTATCTCAAAAAATTAGAACATGGTGACATGCCAATCAGCTAATCAGCTCAAAACACCTGCAAAGGTTTTCTGAGCCATCAAAATGGTCCCTCAGTTTGGTTGACTAGGCTACAAAATCATGGGGGAAGGCTGCTGATCTGACTGTTGTCCAGAAGACAATCATTGACACCCTTCACAAGGAGGGAAAGCCACAAACATTCATTGCCAAAGAAGCTGGCTGTTCACAGCGTGCTGTATCCAAGCATGTTAACAGAAAGTTGAGTGGAAGGAAAAAGTGTGGAAGAAAAAGAACCGCAGCCTTGAGAGGCTTGTCAAGCAAAATCAATTCAAGAATTTGGGTAAACTTCACAAGGAATGGACTGAGGCTGGTGTCAAGGCATCAAGAGCCACCACACATAGACATGTCAAGGAATTCGGCTGCAGTTGTGGTATTACTCTTGTTAAGCCACTCCTGAACCACAGACGATGTCAGAGGCATCTTAGCTGAGCTAAGAACTGGAGAAGAACTGGACTGTTGCCCAGTGGTCCAATGTCTTCTTTTCAGATGAGAGCAAGTTTTGTATTTTAGAGCACTTCATTTTACAGCAGGATTTGGCAAAAGTTGGTTAAATGACCATTTTGATGTGCATGACCGGCCAGCAAACTCACCAGACCTGAAGAGAATCTATGGTGTGTTGTCAAGAGGAAAATGAATAACAAGAGACCAAAAAATGCAGAGAAGCTGAAGGCCACTGTCAAAGAAACCTGGACTTCCATATCACCTCCATGCCACGCCGTATAGAGGCAGTAATTAAAGCAAAAGGAGCCCCTACCAAGTATTGAGTACATATACAGTAAATGAACATACTTTCCAGAAGGCCAACAATTCACTAAAAATGGCTTTTTATTAGTCTTATGAAGTATTCTAATTTTTTGAGACAGTGAATTGGTGTGTTTTCGTTAAATGTGTGCCAAAATCATCACAATTAAAAGAAACAAAGACTATTTCAATTATGTGTGTACTAAGTTTATATAATAAGAGTTTTACTATTTGAGTTAAATTTCTGAAATAAATAAACTTTTCCACGACATTCTAATTTGAGATGCACCTGTATATACGTATATTGTTTTCAGTACTACAAATATATTATACAGTGTCCAATCAACCTGCCATGTTTTTGGGAAGTCGGAGGAAAGCCACACAAACTTTTGTCCTTTTTTAGAAACGTAGAAATAAATCCTGGCTGGGGTGATCATGCAATATTCACCAATGGACTAATGGTTAGTGATTGTACCATATATCAGTAATCTGGACATGTGGTACAGTATGTTGCCTTTGAAATCTCAAAGCATTTTCTTCATAACTATTGAAACGGTACCTTATAACGACTTTTCTGTATCGGACACACCTGACCTCTGTGCTCTCTCATACAGACTTAACAGAACATGTCGAATCCGCTCCTTCTTTAACAATTTCTGTGACAAGATAAAACTTGGACAATCCACAACTCGTCCCTGATAAATCTGTAGTAATTAAAAATATAACACAAGACGTAAAACATGGATCGACAACATGGCTTCTAACAGCAAGTCATTTTCTTTTTTTTTTTTCTATCTATACAGTGTCCTGCCATCGACTACACCAGGCACACACTGGACGGTGCAGCATGCCTTCTCAACAGCAATAAGTATTTCCCTAGTCGGTGAGTGCCTCCACACAAAAGCTGCCATTCCTCGTATTAGGGATTGTGCATAAACAGGTCGGACACTGCGTATTTGCAAGGTTTACTTGGCGAATGTGTTATATATATATATATATATATATATATATATATATATATATATATATATATATATATATATATATATATATATATATATATTACACACACACACACATGGTGGCATATTTTCAACATTACTGAAATCTAGTTTGGTTTGCAAAACATTTCAGTTAGTGATAATGCTGGAGGAAATTCGGGATGTTGTGCTCATTAACGTGTTCTGTGTACAGTGTCAGCATTAAGGAGTCGTCAGTGGCGAAGCTCGGCTCCGTCTGTCGTCGCATTTACAGGATCTTCTCCCATGCTTACTTTCACCATCGGCAAATATTCGACACGCATGAGGTCAGCAGATTTTTTCTTTTAGTTATTTTTGGAACATTATTGTTTTTGTGTTGACATAAAAACACAAACGCTGCATGTACAAACAATGAAAGGAAATCGTGTTTGAATGGCATTCTTTAGCTTGGTCAGTAGGTGGCATCCTGTGACAATATTAAAGTTAGTCCAATGTGCCAATGTACAATGTGCTTAGGATTCACTCCATAACACGACAAATGATCATGGCACAACACAACAACAGACATGATCTTGTCGATGTGGACGCTAAAATATTGCCACTGTTAGTCTTTGCATTTTGGAATAAGGTAGGTATGTAGGTAGGTCGCATTTGTGGGAATTATTTTGGTAGCAAAAAGTCTTATTCTAAGGGTAGTTTTACATGCATCCTTTTTGGAACAAATCCCTTAATGGTGTTTATTAGAATTTATTGGAGCTGTTGCCTCCGGTTTTCTCCTTAGGGTTAAATGTTAGGGGTAAACATACTGAACAAAATTATAAACGCAACACTTTTGTTTTTGCCCCCATTTTTCATGAGCTGAACTCAAAGATCTAAGACTTTTTCTATGTACTCAAAAACCACTCAGTATCTGGTGTGACACCATTTGCCAGGGACGTGGTAGCCTAATGGGTAAGATGTTGGACTACTGATCGGAAGGTCGTGAGTTCAAATCCCAGCTCCACCAAGCTGCCACTGCTGGTCCCCTGAGCAAGGCCCTTAACCTTCAATTGCTCAGTTGTATAAATTACAATAAAAATGTAAGTCAGTCTTATTCTAAGGGTAGTGTTACATGCATCCTTTTTGGAAAATCTGGATAAGGGTGTCTGCTAAATGCTGTAAATGTAAAATGTTAATTTGCCTCATGCAGTGCAACATATCTTTGCATAGAGTTGATCAGGTTGTTGATTGTGGCCTGTGGAATGTTGGTCCACTCCTCTTCAACGTTGATGGATATTGGCAGGAACCGATACAGAGCATCCCAAACATGCTCAATGGGTGAAATGTCTGGTGGCCATTCAAGAATTGGGATGTTTTCAGCTTCCAGGAATTATGTACAGATCCTTGCAACATGTGGCTGTGCATCGTCATGCCGCCAAATGAGGTGATGGTCGTGAATGAATGGCACAACAATGAGCCTCAGGATCTCATCATGGTATCTCTGTGCATTCAAAATGCCATCAATAAAATGCACCCATGTTCGTTGTCCATAACGTATGCCTGCCCATACCATAACCCCACCGCCACCATGAGTCACTCAATCCACACTGTTGACATCAGCAAACCCCTCACCCACATGACGCTGTCTGCCATCTGCCCTGAAAATCGGGATTTATCCATGAAGAGGACACCTCGCCACAGTGCCAGACGCCATTGAATGTGAGCATTTGCCCACTGACGTCGGATATGACGACAAACTGCAGTCACTAACACAGATTTAGACAGATTTGTGAACAATATTTGAGAGAAATAGGCCTTTTGAGTACAATGAAAAAGTCTTAGATCTTTGAGTTCAGCTCATGAAAAATGGGGGCAAAAAAAAGTGTTGCGTTTATAATTTTGTTCAGCATAGTAACAATATAAAAGCTAATGTTTCTATACTCCTGTAGATCCAATGTGCATTAAGTGCGCTATACAAATAAACTGAATTGAATGAAAATAGAAAGAAAATGTTTCTCTTCATCTGCAGAACGAGACATTTTTGTGTCACCGTTTCACCCGCTTCGTGATGAAGTACAGCCTGATGTCCAAGGACAATCTGATTGTGCCCATCATGGAGGAGGAGAACCAAAGCAGCTGTGAAGGAGAGAGCGAAGCCTGACCTTCACCTCTGCAAAACATCCTGAACAACTGGCATTCACACAGTTGTTTTTTAGTTTGTTTTTTTTTGTCTTCCTTTCCTCCTTATAGCCACAAAATGTTAAAGCTCCCTTGTATATACATATGTCTTGCTCTTGCGTAAGAATCTGACGAGCTGCAAGAGTCTCTCCTTTGCTTTATTTCCCCCCCTCATCACTATATGAACAAGTGTGGTGATATTCACCCTTTCCTTTACTTAAGTTATTGTGTGGGTGGAGGTGTTTTTATCTAACCATTTTTTAATGAACTGTAGTTAGATATTTTCATTATGATAGTAATAAAACACACCTCATACCCAGAGCTGGCTCTGAGCTGTACAGTTCAGTGAACTAGCAGATGTTTGTGAATAGACTTGCAGATCAAATGTGAATACAACGAGAAGGGAAATGAGGGAATAACTGTTTTAATAAAATATTCATTCCAATAAGTTGTGAGTTACATCATTTAACATGTAATACTATCACGGTAGTTTATACTGGTTACTTTAAAAAGAACCACAGCATGTCATGGCTTATTAATCCTATATACAGCATTATAATATTCTACAACCTGTTTTTCCTTTATAGAGTAATTTAAAGCAAAATCACCAAGATAATTAAAATAATGCATCAAGCTGTACAAAGTCAATACTCTGACACCAACACGTGAAGTTTATAATATTAAAGTGAACGAGTGTGTAGTTAGTTCTCACTGGTATTTGACAAACAATTTCCATGAATTTGTAAGAATTACAAAATGCATGTCACCTTTTTGAACTGAGTGTACAACAAAAAATATATTTAAAAAAAAAAAAAGCCCTTCTGTAGCACCACTTGAGTTCAGAACTGCAAACTGAGATAAGCAGCATTCAGTCTGTTATTTTTTTCCCCAGGTTCCATTAGGAGTAATTACAAATTACTACTGCTTATGAAAAATGGCCTAAAAAGATCCAAAAAAGAAATGGTGGTGTTTTTTCCCTGACTCTTCACTGCACAGTCTGGGCTTCCTCAGTACCATAATGCAAGTCTGAAATACACAAATATAAGTGTTCGCTTCTCAGAGCAAGCAGGAGAGGAGCCCAATATGAGCTTCAGTGAACAAATCAGCATGTAGCTTTGAGGCTTTGCAGGTGTCAGGAGGACAAGAGGCGCTGAGTGATGTGTAATTAGTGAAGATCAGGAAAGAACAACAGGAAGTGAGAATTGTGCGAACAGTGCAGATGTGTGTGGGAAGCCTTTAAGAGAATAACATGATAGTGGGACGGATGTGTGTTATATGCATCTGGTCAACTTGTAGCTCTAAAAAGCATAAAATATGAGATGAAATCCACCTCATTAAGAAATTGTCTTTTTACAAAAAATATCAAAAGTGCTAAACAATCAACTAGATAAGAATATACAGGGAGCGGGTAAAAGTAAGAAAGCTTAACCTAATCTGTTAGTGATATAAAATCTATAGCACAGAGCTGAGCATCGAAGATCCAGTTCTCTGTTGTATATTTTCGCTGTGTGGGAAAGTCACATACAGGTGACCTCACCTGCCCCGTCATCCTGCTCGAAGCCGCCATCCTCCAGCTGTGACAGGGCACTAGGATAACCCCCTCCAAACAGAGGGAATCCCACAACACCCCCTGTACTAGGGGAAAGCTCCTCCTCTTTGTGAGCCGCTCCCATCCCTCGATTCATAGAGTGGCTCACCTTTTCTCTCCGAGTGCAGCTCCCCTGAGACACATGAAGGAGAAGGTGATTAATACAGTACTTGAGATGAAGTGGATTTGAGATTGTACATGAAAGCAGGTGTTCAAAATTGACCTAAAATTGAGAATTGTAATATTTTAATAACATTCCTACAATGTTGAATTCTGGTCGTGACTGAGTGGTTTATGTTTCAAATGAGCTTCATAACTCCTTCACATTGACGTGTATAGTCGATGTTCCATATACAATCCATAATCCATTCTTTCCGCCTTTATTTTCTCTCTAATTTGGTCTTCCCCAATTTGTACCCACCATCCAGCACAGGTACTAACCGTGGAGTTTCCTCTGAGAGGAAGCATGTGAGTTATTCTACCCACTGCTATGTATATTTCATGGCATTTGGCAGACACAATTATCTAGAGCGACTTACATTTATCTCATTTGATGGTTAAGGGCCTTGCTCAAGGACCAGTGTTTCTGGGGTTTAAATTCACAAAGTCAATTTTGAATCAGTATTCCAACCACACTGGGTACCACCTTCACTTCCATGTACACCAGCGGTGTCCAATCTTATCGGGAAATGGATGGCGTGGGTGCAGGTTTTCATTCCAACCAAGCAGAAGCCACAGCAGAGTCTACTAAAAGCCAAGAACAACTGATTAAACAGGTGGAATCAGGTATGGCTGCTGCTTGGTTGGATGTACACATTGACATCCTGCTTTGTTGGACTTCAAACTCGTAATCTGCAGAAGACTGAAAGCTTTTTCTGTTTATCTTATTGGAATGGTCGAGCTTTCTCTAAGGAAGAAGTCTCAGGTGTCTGTGATTTGTAACCAATTCAAATCTTTTCCATCATGGGAACACCTTAAGGACTGGAAAATTTAACAGGCTGAATTTCTTTTTTTAAGAATCTTATTAACTTTTAAAGAGAAGCTGGTGGGAAAAATCTCAGAACACTTTAAAGCTGTTATTACATCATACACATCACCTCATTGTTGATTATGTTCTTGAATGGTGTTTATGTCTGGTTAAAACTAATTTCAATTTCATTTGTAATTGATCGTCGCAGAAGTTCGTTGGCGTACCTGGCTGTTCTGTCGGATCGAGGAGGTTTTAACAGGTCTCTGCAGGAACACCACTTGTTTGGTGGCAAGATTTCCCTCACTGCAAAGAAAAAACCCTGCATTCTTTAAAAAAATAAAAATAAAAAAAGAGACAGGAGTCTGAACAGTGTGTGTGTGTTTTACCTGTCATGGCGAATGATGGGTGTGGGCAGTACGCATGTTAGTAACCAGCCAAACTCAGCCAGAGTGTGAAGGAGTGGCCCGTAATCCGTCTTCACGTTAGAGCCCTGTAACAGGCACCATATCACATGCTTAACCAAACAAATAACTATTACATATCTTTAAGAAAATATTGACAGACATGAGTGTAGCAGGTTGTTAGGTTCTACCTTTATTGATACTGAAATACTACACAATAGGGCTTTCCACACTGCGCTTAATAACTGCAGTTAGCGTCATTTTAAACCTTGCTTTAACCCCAGGTCACCGATTTTTGTGTACAGTCACAGAAACCCCACATAATTCTGTACGTGGCAACATTTTTCCTCACTGATATGAAAGCATGAGACAAAAACTCCAACCTTGTGTTTAGGAATGTACAGTGTGAAACATCAGATATGAAGCCCCAGGAATAATCGTTAACCCGGGGGAAAGTATAAGCAGCGTGAAACAAGATAGCTCAGGACTCACAAGATAGCTCAGGACTCACAAGATAGCTCAGGACTCACAAGATAGCTCAGGACTCACACGATAGCTCAGGGTTTACAGTGACTCAGGGTTTACGGTATCAAGTGTGAAAGCTCTTGTGTGTACTAAACAAGTATAACCTTTAAGCAGTGCATTTGCTGACCTCAATAACAGTCCACTGCTCAACAACGATGGTGTCATTGGCAGGAGATGCAGGGCTTCTCTCCTCATACACAAACAGCCCCTCTAATGATCTGGGCACTGGATCACCTAAAGAAAACAAGGAAAAGAAAAAGAAAAAATTCTTCATTTACCTCAGCTGATATTTTTTCTAACTGTATTATTCAACCATGAATATACATTCCCACATGACTCCAAAGGCAGAGAAAAAGTCTTAATTTATTCATATGGCTGGATGTATTGTATATGTGTTGTGCATTGTGGCTATGTATGATGAAATGATTCAATATTAAACTGGTCTCATTATGTCAGTGCTGAAAATGTGTCACTGACCTACTAAGACAACAGTGAACTACTTAGAAGACAAATGAGGGAATATGGCCCTGTTGTCATATTAGCAGACAGAGAGAGAGAGAGAGAGAGAGAGAGCGAGAGAAGACAGGCAGTCAGAGAGCGAGAGAGAGAGAGAGAGAGAGAGAGAGAGAGAGAGAGAGAGAGAGAGAGAGAGTGAGCGAGAGAAGACAGGCAGTCAGAGAGCGAGAGAGAGAGAGAGAGAGAGCGAGAGAAGACAGGCAGTCAGAGAGAGAGAGAGAGAGAGAGAGCGAGAGAGAGAGAGCGAGAGAGAGAGAGCGAGAGAGAGAGCGTTCACTGTTGTGTGTGTGTGCTCTTTCATGTTCTACATTCTCAGACTCCAGATGTCTACACACACATCTGATTTAGCTGTTATTAGTCTGGTGCAAAAGAGGAAGTGAGGTCATGAGGTTGAGATGTGAGCACTAAATATAGTCACTGTGGGAGAAGAGAGGCAAGATGGGGAAAGGAAACAAAACAGAAACAGACACTGAGGAAGAAGACAATAAATTTGGGAAGGAAAAAAAATAAATTAACACAACACACAATTCCGGGAGCAATAGTGAAGAGATTTGTATCAATCAGATATAAAGTGTTTTTAATCCGGTTTAATCTTTACCCATCTTTGCCAGTATAGTTATTTTACAACCCTACAATGTAGTACAGGTACACTTCCTTCATTTATTATTATTCCTTCATTTATTGATTGAAAATCTTTTGGAAGAAATCTACAGCAGGACAAGTTACCTTTAGGTGTATCCCAGTACACAAACGAGTCCACTAATGACCAGCCTTTGCGGTAGTAAGCTGCAGTTAGCTCGAGCCAATCAGCCTCCAGACTGCTGACAACTTGGCCCTTCCTGGACACGCGCATGGAGAGTGCTCCTTGGTGGTAACTGCAGGCTAGTGGGTCTAGCGGAGCACAGCCTGGAGCCCAGGAGTGAAACAGCACCAGCAATCTCAGATCTGCAGATTAGACATCAGAGAGGGAAGGTGAGACGTTTCGGTATGTTTGAAGGTTCATCAGTAGATGAGAAAGTGATGCTGTCCCTTAAACTTCATGACAAGCTCTTTATTAGACAGATGTCAAGAAACTGGGAAATATATGAGGTTAGCAGATCAGGAACTTTTCAGAGCATCTGAAGCCCTATATTTGAACAGAGCATCCTGCTACATGCGGCACCTGGAAAATGACTCTTTTCTTCAAATAAATTTTCTTTGCTCCTGTTTTTTGGTGTCCAGGTTCAGCTTGAATGTCTTTGTCATGTCAAACTCCACAGTGATGATTAATAGCTTTTTTGAAATTAGATACTTAAGACTTTTAAGAAAAAATTCATAAACAAAAAAACGTAAAATGTTCCCCCCCTCACACAAATGTTCACCATCTTCAAAAGTGACTCGTGGTTAAAACTCTGGGTTGTTGATTGAAAGGTCAGTGTTCAAGCCAAAGCACTGCCAAGCTGCCCCTGTTGGATAACTGAGCAAGGCCCTTAACCCTCCTTGCTCCATGGCTGCTATATCATAGCTGACACTGTGCTCTGACCCCAACCTCCTCAGTTGGGATATGTGGAGAAATGAATTCCACTGTTCTGTAATGTATATGTGAGATTAAAGGCGTCTATGCCCCCAATTTCTTTCATTTCAAAGTAAATGGTGAGATCAATGGTGATACCATTTCTGCTCTCTGAGATGCCCCAAGTACTTGTTTATAAGCACCTAAAATATAAAGCCGTTATTTCAGCCACTAAAATTCTGTAAAGGCTGTCCCCTCCCCTCAGATGGGACAAATTCCTCACACTAAAAGCCAACAATGTCCAGGATCAGTCTTGTAGCCATAAAATAATTCAGTGTTTACACTGACTGAGTTGGTGCTGTATGGGGCTTTGAGATGTGTAACCTGGACTATATCCACTGTCCTCCATGTCTCTGTCTCCTGGTGGAGTGTGTGGTGGGGAGCGACAGCTCCGTCTGGGACTCGACACTCTGCTGTTACACCTCCCTGCTCCTGCCTGTTGAAGCACAGAGCCCACAAAACGTACGCCTCCACGAGCATTACAGTTGACCTGAAAAATCCAAACATACGCAGTGTGTCAGCTTTATCATTGTCTGCATGTGATATATGTAAATAGTTGTGTTTAAGTAAAAACAGGAAAAAACCTCCCAGATTATCTACTCAGATTTTTAAAAAAAAAAAAAAAAAATCTGAAAGACAGTTTCAAGCAATTCATTCATATGCATCTCTAAGTAAACACTGACCCGATCTACAAGTGCTCTCACAGTGTCGCCGGTCAGGGAATCTCCAGGCAGTGGCCACTCCTCAACCCTCAGCACTGGCACACTGTAAACCATGGCCACTGCATGCTTACTGCAACACAAGCCCACACACAAACATTTCCACTTAAGTGTTTAGGAAAATTCCACTTGCACTGGGTCTAATTAAAAAAAAAAAAGGAAAAAAATGTTGGTGATTGTCTGCAGGTTTTTCACAGAGGGTAACTTCATTTTACACAACGTCCTGTTGCAGAGCCTGTGAAATGTATGACCTCTACTGTGCTGAACTTTATTCAAGGTCATGCTTGATTCGTCATGGATGGCATGTCAGCACATGAGGCTCATAAATGGCTCAATGGGTTTGCATGACAAGACCAAGTGTTTTATACGCCCAAGCAACTCTCTAGGCACAAGTTGTTGCTTCTTATGTTTTCCTTTACTACAATGCTAACTACGTCAGGCCACAGTGAGTATCCTGACGTGGAGGCTTCTCTTTCACTTGATGGATCCTGTGTATACCATGTTTACACTTTTTACATGTTTACACTTACAGACTCTTTAAAAGCCCTAGATTCAACAGATACTGTATTTTAGACTAGGTTTGGCTTAACATTCCTATTCTGTCTCAGATACAGAAGTCAAATATGTGCAACAGCACTGGGACATGATTAAAGTGATTACCTGATGATCTGTTTTTACTTGACAATAAGCATAAATAGTCTGTGCATCTCTTTCCCTCTCCCTTTTTTGTCCTGCTTTCTGCCCCTTTCTCTCTGCCCCTTTGTGTCTCTCTCTGTCCATTCTACTCCCTTCCTCCGTCCCTGTCCTTCTCCTTTCTCACTCTCCCTCTCTGTCCTGCTCTTTTACTGTCTCTCTGCTTTCTTTCTTTCTTTCTTTCTTTCTTCCCCCTCTCTTTCTGTCGCTCCCACTTTTTAAGACTCAACAGTTTTGCATTCAAGTCTCCATCTGTGACCAGTTGATCACTTCAACAACAGTTGTAGACTTCATTTTCAAAACTAGAACAAATTTCCTTGTTAAATGATTGCACATTTTGACCATATAATACACAGTTATAGAAGAGAAATGGTTTATAATCACACTATCCAGTGTCACCCAGATGAAGATGGCTTCCCTTTTAAGTCACCTCTGGCTTGCTCATTAGGGACATGTTTATGTGTTTAAAATGATATCCTACATTTCTATATTTTTGTAAAGCTGCTTTGTGACAATGTCCATTGTTAAAGTGCTATGTAAATAAAATTGAATTGTAGGTGTAGTCCTGTTGCTCTGTGAGATTCCAATACTTGCTCCTGATGCACTTTAGCTACTCTGGCTTCTCTCACCTGATCTTATCCTGATGCACCACCTCTGTCTGCAGCTTTGTAGATCTGAGCTTGACTTTCTTTTGCTGTAGACAGATCTACATTTCCCGCAAATAGAGTTTCAGGGCTCACACATATTTCAGGGGATAATCAACTGGCATACTACAGTAGGTCTGTACCTGAGAACAGCTGCTGCAATTGTAAATAATGTCTTATACTAACCTTGGACAAATTTATTGACGCACTTAATGTTACTTTCTTTTACTCTTCTATAACAAGCATGTCTGTAACAGTTTATACAGAGGAGTCTGGTTCCTCTCATATTTACATGTGGAATTCTGTAAAGCTGCTGTCAACTGTTAAAAGCTCTAGTCAAAATCAAATTGTATTACCTGGGTCGTTGTCTGGTCAGGATGGCCCGGTAGAGCAGGCTGCAGGGCAGGGATCGTGTGCGGCCAACAGAGAGGATAATGGGATGCAAGGCGACCAGCATGTAGCCCTGAGTGTAATAGGGCTGCAGTGCCTGAGGCAGCTCACACAGAGAGGACAGATACTGCACGGTGGGGCGACTACCTGAGACACAGCACAGAATGCAATTTTTAAATACATAATTTATTATTCTGCTGAAGGTTGAGGTGGATTTGGAGGCTATAGTGAGAGCTCACCCTGGGAAGCTAGCCCATTTAAGAACATCTCTCTCACTCACTCTCTCTCTCACACACACACACACACACACACACCCCCTAGACACGGTAGCCAAATTAGCAGTAATACAGTGAGCGATTATCACAACAAAACACAAGGAGTTTGGAGTTGTAATGAAACAAACATGGGGATCATCTTTCTCAAGCTGCCTCCAGAGCAGACCCCAAACACACTTCCTGTGTCCACAAAAGAGCTGCTGTTCACAGTATGCACATACATCCACATTCCCACAACATTCCAACATACACACAACACGCAAACACACACACACACACAGGCATGAAGCAATTCAAACTAAATATCCTATTCAGATTTAAATTCCTGTCATAAACACACTTGTCTTAATGCTTACACACAAAAGGATGATCAGACTTCTATGAAACTATGATTCAATCCCAGACATAACTTAGGCGAGCAGCGGGTGTCACGCTTGCCAGAAATGTGTTCCTGTCACTGCATGCCATGTGCTCAAGATCACACCTGAGCCAGCAGAGACATGGAGCTGATAGCTCATAGGGGAAGGAGAGTGTGTGTTTGTATTCGCTGGGCAACAAGAACAACACCGACCTCAGAGAGGGCTGTCCATTTATTCCCTAGGGGACTTTCCCCTCACGCTCCCTCCCTACCTCCATTTAAACTCACACACTGAGCCTTCTGTTCTCTGTTCATCAAGCACCACAGACAGAAAGAGAGAGAGGAGGAGGCAGAGGAGGAGGCAGTGAGGGTGAGATGCAAAGGGGAAAAAAGAGAGGGCTCCAAAGAAAGTGCAAGTAAAACAAATGAAAGTAAATGAGGTAAAAAAAGGCTGATGGGAAAGAAAGAATCCTGAAGAAAAAGCGAGTGACAAAAGCAGATGAAGCAGAGAGACTGTAGGGCTGCAGGGTGGCAGTTTATGGGAAAAGGAGAAAAGCAGGGAGGGGGTCGAGAAGAGAGAGCAAGAATTTATGTGAGGTTTTATGGTACAGAAAGAGTTTTGGGCAAAAAACTTTATGCGTATTAAAGGAGCATTTGGTCAAGTGAGACACAGACATGTTGTAATAATGAAGCAGGGTATAATAAACTCCTAATACAGGAAGAAAAGTGTCATTAAACAGTGGAAACACATGCTCACCCACTCTGTTTGATGTGTTGCGAGTCCTGAGATATGCTTTTCTGCTCAGCACGGCTATAAAGAGTGACTTTTTAGGTGTCTATTGATTTCCTGATCATTTTCCTCAAAGAGGCTTCAGGCTGCAGACCCTCGGCACACATGATGCAGAACTGTTTGCACGATTCTGTGTAAACTCTAGACCAGCCCATCTGGCACCAACAATCAGGCCATGGTTAAAGTTAGACGGATCATAAATTTTCTTTATTCTGATGTGAATCTGTATCTGATTTAAGCATTGTGTTGCTGCTGCATGATTGGCTGTGTAAATGAACAGGGTTTCAGGTGTTCCTTTTAAAATGGGCTGGATGTGTAAAGTTAAACAAAGGAAGACAAATTAGGAACCAAAGCAAAAATGCTTTGAATCCTCCTTCATTAAAGGCAAACACGTTTTTAAAGACAAATATATCATTAATATTCTGGATTTGTTAAAGGACAAGAAGAACAAGGCCCACATTTTAACATCCTCATTCCTCTTTATAGTCACAAATACTCCAGATTAACATTTCATTTACATAACAAACCAACACTACCTAGAACATGTATAAGAAAATGACTTCTAGAAAAAAAGGTTACAGGGAGATTGAGAACTAGCAGTCTTTATCGTTAGTCTGACCTCTTTGTTTCAGTAATCAACATCTGACATGTTATACAGTTACAAACATAAACATGATCCCATGTTGAATGCCATTTTATTTTTAGTCTTCGACTAATATAATGCAATCATGTTTGTACATGGATTTGTTCTTTCTCCTTTGCAATTACTAGCTGAACTGACGTCCAATTTCAATTGTTAGCTTTCATCATTTCATCATGACTAAAACCTAATCACATTCATCAGCTCTCTTGAGCTCCTGATTACCAAAAAAGGCACCATTCTGGGCTCCTGAGTGGCACAACAGAAAAGCAATCAGCCTATCGTTTAAATCTCAGTCCTAGAGTCCATAAGAAGATAAATGGCTTGGTGTTCCTCTCCTGTTGATCACTAACCAATCACTGGCATCTGTGAACTCCTGTCTGCAGAATGTATGCACCTGAATGTATTCGGCTTCTTGTGCATTATCAGCAGATTGAAAACAATGTGATGGCTAGCTTTAGAATATCATGGAGAAAGCAAGCACCCCAGAGGATTAGCTGCAGTGTGATAGGTGACAGCTTACTAGTGGGTATGAATTTGCAAATGACCAAAGGGTTAAAAAAAACATTCACCATTCTGAAACGAGTTACTTGTGAAGGCAGAATGCCATTACACCACATCAACTTAGGCACCAAACATGCCTTCAGATTCTGATCCCTATCGAGTGAACCGAATCCCTGATGCTGCAGCTGTTCAGTGAATGTGAGCAGGCGATTAAGGCCAGGCAGTTTTAATCTGTCTGTTAGCTCCATTACACCACAACATCTGGCCTTCCACAAGCAAGGACTTCTGTAGAAACTCTGCTGATGACAAATGTTAGCAGACAAAGTGATTAAAAATCTAATCGATTTTAGTGTTAAAAGTAATATTCACCATCCTTTTTTTCCCTTTTTTTTCTATTTGTTACATGTAAGCTAATTGATTAGGAAACACTGGCGGTTCAGCTGTTAAGATCTAGGCTACTGATCAGAAAGTTGTGAACATGAAGGAGTACTTGCAAATGTAAATAGTGTTTTTCAGTTCCCACTGATAAATAATGCACTCTCTACTGAGCACTGAAGAAAGAGAAGACCTTTGAGAATGATTTACAGCTGCACAATGAGTTTTGACTTGTTTGGGCCCGTGGTGGTTCGGCACCATACGCTCAACCGCCTTGGGCTAAAAATACCACATACAGTGTATAATCTACAGACCTCTACAAGCAGGGAGCAATTTTAACTCTGGCACTACATCATGAAGTTTTTGGAGTCTAAACAGCAGTAGATACTATTGTATAAATGATTCAACTTGATTGATTCGGTCTGGAGACAGGCTGATAGTTTAGCACATGCTGTTAACATTGAAAATTCAAAATAAGTGCTCATCTTCCCTGCCTTCCCTCGGACACTCGCTGTGCTTCTGAACAGATGAAGCTGGAAATCATAGAAGCGACAGAAGGTGAGCCAAAAGATGAAGATTCTTGCCATTGCTGGTAATGGTTTTGTGATTGTCAGACAACATCGTTAGTATTAAAACACACAGAAATACAAGCTTGATGCCAGCTTGAGCTCCTGCTGTTGTTTATCTGAAATAAATCATTCACATCTTGATTTCACATAGTTACATGTAGTTGAAGTTAGAGAACAGAGAAATCTGTGGAAGACAGATGTGCATCGAATCATCAGTTAACTTCCTCCATAACCAGGACACTTGTATCCTTGCTAGTAGATGGGACCACAGATCCCTATATTCTACCAGCTGAACAGTTTGTAATAGCAGGATGCCAGTTCTTTTTTTTTGTAGTCACTTTTGTTTATTCTCACTCTAAATTTGGTTAACAGAAGAGACAGACTTTACTAATTATTCGAGACAAAGTGCTGTCCAGCTGCAGCTCTGGAACGAGGAGCGATGCCTGAATCAATGCTCTATGATACTCTAAATCTCTATAATATTCTAATATTGTACACACCTTTGTATGTGATTTGGGAATGACTCTTTTAATATGTCATTTAATATGTGACTGTCCTTGGCTCTATAATAGTAACTAATCACAGTCCAGCTGTAGTAACCAATCAGGAAACTGTACAGACACCCAAGACAAACACAGACTATAAATAGAAAAGAAGCACACTGCAGATGTAGTAGATTCTACTACTAAGTAGAATAACTAAAACTACTTTCAAAGGGTGTCAAAACTTTGGCTTCACAGGTCACTATTGTTTTTAGAAGATCCTATATATACTATATATATAACTAGCAACATTATTATTTAGCTGTATGTCCTAACCTTTAGCCCAGTAAAGTTGATCTTTCTTGCAATGTGTACAGACATTTCTGAATTCTGAATCTAGTACGCAACAGCTAGAACAACTGCTCTGCTGGTTTTCTCTATTATCTATCCTTACTGTTGCATTGTTTAGGTGCATGTCATTGGTTATACTGTAGGAGTATAGTGGTCAACACTGCTTACAGCAGCTTTAATGGGAATATTGAACATCTGGGTACAGTGGTGATGTGAAGGCTGACTGTTCCACTTTATCCATCCACTTTAATAGGGACAGCTGTACACCTGCTCATTCATGCAGATCACCAATCAGCTGATCACTCAGCAGCAGCACAATGCACAAAATCATGCGCAGAGAGCTAAAGAATGAGGTAAAAAAAAATGTGATGCATTTCTGAGATGCTTTTCTGATGACTAAAGTGGTAAAGAGTGCTTAATTGAGTTACTACAGACTTCCTGTCAGCTCACATTGGTCTGGTCATTCTTCTCTGATCTTTCTTATCAACAGGGTGATTCAGACTGCAGACTCTCTGCTCACAGGATGTTTCTGTTTTTTTTGCATTATTCCCTGTAAACTATAGAGAGTTCTCTGTGTAAAAATCCCAGGAAATCATCAGTTTATTAAACACACAAGACATTTCACCTGGCACGTACAACAATCACGGTTGAAGTCAAGGAGATCTGATGTTTGTCGTGAGCACTGCCTGAAGCGTTTGACCTAATTTTATTCAACGATAATTGCAAAACCGTGTTGTTTAGGTGTCCTTATTTAAGTGGACAGTGAGACATGTGTGCAGTGTTTTGTATAAACATCTCAAACAGATGTAGTTCTCAGAATTTTAATGATACACCAATTCTGTATGGATTCACTGGAACAACAACAAAAACAATGCAGCCCAGTGGTTAAGGTGTTGGGCTAACAATCGGAAGGTTGTGAGTTTGATTCCTATGTCCACCAAGCTGCAACTGCTGGGCCCCTGAGCAAGGCCCTTAACCCTCAATTGCTCAGTTGTATAAAAAAAATGAGATAAAATGTAAGTCTCTCTGGATAAGGGTGTCTGCTAAATGCTGTAAATGTCTAGGAAGTCTGTCAACAATGCTCCATGGAAACATTTCTTGTGAAAAGCTTCACCTTTTTGCATTGATATAATGAGAATCAGAAGAGTCCTCCTGAACTATTTCTAAATTTGACCCAGGAGTTGCTATAAAAAAAAAAATGGGAAGTTTGCTCAACCTCATCTGAGCTTGTGCCAGACTGCCACATTTATACACAGCGTTCAGGAATTTCAGTGGGCGTTTCAGGTTAGTAAAGTTGTTTTTAAAGTCAGAGCAAACGTCTATAGATGAACCTTAGTGTTGTTTATGAACTGAAAGCCCACAAGTACCTTCTAAACTGAAGTCCAGCAGCACGTACTCGTACACGGTGTCTGTTTTGGTCTCCACTTGCGGTCTCCTCAGGGTGGAGTATATTTTGCCCGGGCTGCTGTCCTCAGGCTCCTCCAGTTTCCGCAGTCCACATCCCATCGTGGCGGAATCTCCGGCGTGAGCGCGCACTACAGAACCCGAACCTGGGAAACCGAACCGACTCCCGAGCACGCGCAAAGGGAGCGCGCTTTCGGGCACGAGCCTAATTCTCCATTCTCGGTTCCGTAATTAACGGGACCACGCAAATAACCCGACGGAAAAAAAAAACGTTCAGTCGCAAGACTGGAAAAATTCTCCCCTAACAAAATGGTGAAACAATCAAAAGTTGTGTAAAGACGTTATATCCAACTGCGCTCCTGCTATTCCGAGCTCAATAATATTCTTGCTTTTTACTCTACAGCAAGGTGAAGAAATGGCTTCCGTACCAAAAAGCGCACTGGCAGTTAAAACAAAAAACCCAAACTCGTGGCTGGAGTGAAGAAATGGAGATGGAACTGAATTAGGGGCGGGGAAAGGAGGAGAGGAGTCTGAAGATTGCGCATGCGTAATGATGGTCCAACCCATATACCAAAACAAGCTTTAATATTTCCTACAGTATGTATATACTTGGCCATACATAGTTCACAGGCAAAGTTTGAAAGACTATTACACATAATCAAAAACTGCATATAAAAATGCAAAGATAAGTAAAGTAAAAATATCCAGAATATATTCTAAATATACTAAATATAAATATACGCAATAATGAACTTTGCATAATGATACATTATATGGCAAAAGTGTGTTAACACCTGACCATTAAACTCAAACTGTTGCCTCAAAGTGTCTTTGTATACTGTAATGTTACAAATTCCTTTCACTGCAATGACAGTGTCACTGTGCACAAAGTGAGCTCCGTAAAGACATATTTTGGAGTGATAAAAGAACTCGAATGTTCTGCACGGCCCTGATCTCAACCCCACTGAACACTTTTGTAATGAACTCAAACACTGACTGCACCCCAAACCACTTCACCCAAAAGCAGCACCTGATCTCATCAATGTTCTTGTGGTGAATGAGCACAAATCCCACAGTCATGCACCAACATGTAACCAAAAGCCTTCTTAGAAGAGTGGAGGTTATTATAGCAGCAAAGGAGTTACCAACACTAGGTATGTTGATGTCCCTGATGCTGGAAAGAATGAAAACAAACATACATTTAGACCACACTAAAGTTTTTTGATTTCTATTTCCTCTCTCTCTCTCTCTCTCTCTCTCTCTCTCTCTCTCTCTCTCTCTCTCTTTACACACACACACACACACACACACACACACACACACGTAGACTTGCCTGTGTTTATATTTCCGGCAGCTTTAAAAAGAAGCGTTATACTTAAGGTCGATCAGATACCAGCTGATGGACAAACCAGCTTCTGCACAGACAGTTTAGTTTTACAAGGAAATTTAATTATGATTTTTTTATTGTCTGTTTTTTATAGCTAATGTTAAAACTGCCTGCCTTTTATGTGTTGTGTGATATCATTTACATAATACCTGGACAATATTAAGAAGTATTTGGCATTTGGTAAATCGAATCTAGTTGCTGGAAATGTTGTGCTTGTAAATAGTTTACCGTCACTGTGAGGCCATTTCCGGGCTGAGACTTAAAACAACATATGGGTCATTGAGGACGACTCTGCCATTCCAGCCAACCTCCTTTATTTCTGTGCTTAGCATTTATGCAAAATGTACTACAAATGTTAATGGTAATACGTGAAGAACAGGAATGAACACACACACACACACACACACACACACACACACACACACACACACACACACTTTTAGACACGTGGCTAACTGATTTGTTTAAGTACAAACAGTACAATTTTCTTAAAAGCTACACCAGGAATTGAGGGATAAAATTTAAAAGAGTGCTAAATACAGATCTTCATAATCATGATCTTGTAGTTTTTCTTTATCAAAGGTTATGTTGCTGCAATACACAAAAGGGGACTGCCAGTTGTATCCCTGCCTACTTGAGACTAACAAAAACAAGCCAAACAGAAAAAAAGGAAGGAAAGAGGCCTCAGTATAGAGGGAAAGAGGGAATATGCATAAAAAGATATAGTTTACCCTCAACCCACCTCCTAACAAGAGGGCATGCATCTATTAATACATTCATGTGGGTGAGTCAGGCCCAGAGCAGACCAGTGTGAAAGGAAAAACACAAAGCTGATGGAAAGGCTTATTTCTGGTCTACCTGTTAAACAGACAGTCTCAAACAATGTCCACCTGCTGGCTTCTGAATGGCACAGAACAAAGGAAAATCACTATAATCTGCCACATGGACACATTCCATGTAAAAGAGGTTCGTTTTATGAATCATTACAAAGGACCTGTTGCACTCACATTAGATTGAAGAGAGATGATAAGAGTGCTGTTTCCACCCGTGCTTTGTTTCTAAATTCATCCTTCCAAAACATCTTTGCATCAAATTTCCTGTTGTTTTTACTTTTGTGTAAAAAAAAACTTGAAAATAACCATTTTCTGAACCTACTCTACCCACAGGAAAACAATGCTGTTCTTGAGCCACACCCAAGGGTCATGCGGAAGGACACACATGTCCTTTTTAAACCAGCAGCTTTGGTATAATCAAAATCTTAGTCCAGCAGAGCTAATCATTCTCCAGAACATAGTTTGCATTCAGGAAAAGGGAAAAGGGAAGGGTGACAAAGTGAATTTAGTGCCTAATTCATTCATAAATGGTTTAAATGCAAAGCTGGTACACACACACAAACACACACACATTCTTACCTACTTTTCAAAGATGACTTTTACTTGTTGGTAATGCATTCAAAATTTCCATATAAACATCTCAGAGGAAATTAAATATTAAAAGATTGAAATTCTAGAGAAGGAGCACCATCTTGTGGTACTTAAAGAACATTCACTTTATCAAAGGATTAAATAATACAGACGTCATGTCACTTCATAATGGCATCATTTTATACACAGTTTGACTGGTTTTGAAGGTTTAGTACAGATTGAGCTCACACTAGTTTTGTAAGGCAGCATTCTCAGATGAAGCAGCCTTTTGTGGTGGTATAAAACTGAAGAATCTGCAAAGTTTATCTACAACAATCATCTGACTGATTAACTGGCATTCATAATAATGCCATAATAATATCTGAAAAGAGTTTTATGTTGATAGTATCTAGTCTGTAACCTAGTGAACCAGTGTTAATGTATTCATCGATAGAGACTTCAAAACACTTTTGTATGTTGTTCTGAATAAAATCATCTGCCAAATGCTGTAAATGTAAATGAAAATGTAAATAATAATGAGGGTTTAACTTGTTATTGGCTAGTGCTGGTATATTAAAAACCACTTCTCAGTTCTCTTAGGGACCCCAGATTTGTTCTGGGGTCCCTACTCACCAGCCACAGCTCAGCCCACTCAGCTCAGCATGCCATGAGTAAAGTTCAGTGTGCAATTAGCTGAAGTCAAGAATAGAAAAATAATATAATGTTCGCATGTAATCTTTCACAAGATTTCTATGCTGTGTTTCTATGTATATGCAGTATTTGGAAAAGAATGACAGAAGTCTGCCACCTGGAGAATCAATACAAGCTTTAAGGTCACCAATTCAATCCTGAGCTCTGGTTACTGCCTATGTGTGGTTCCTCTGTGTCCTCTCATTACTTTAGACATGTTAGTACTGTAGGAGTATTGGTGACTCCCACTTGCCCCTAGGTGCCAGAGATCATCCAGTACTGTTTTTGTTGCTGTTTTACCTCCTGAACAAATATATAGGACTGTCCAGGTCATAGAGAACTACTATCAGTGTATTTGTTGATAGTCTTCAAAGCACTTCTGTAAGTTGTTTAGGATAAGGGCATCTGCCTAAGGCCATAAATGTAAATTTAAATGCAAATGAATGTGCATGTGCTTGCATGTGTGTGTGTGCATGGAGCCCTGTAATGGGCTGGCATCCCATTCAGCGTGTATTACTGGCTCACACTCTGTGTTCCTGGAATACTATGGATCCAATTATGTAATATACAATAAGGGACTGTATAAAGAAGCATGGTTTGTGTTTAATTCCATCATTGTTGTGTAGCAGGAAATTGCTAAAATTCTCCCTTTAGCTCCTAATCCATTATCGTGAGGTCAGTGTGACATAGAGGCACTCACACTTGCACTCGAAAATCTCTCACTCTGGCTCAACAGCCATCCTCTTGTGTTAATCCACTCTTTCCGTGTGTGTGAGACTGATAGCTTGGAAGAAAACAGGAGCTTTTTCCCGAAAGCTGTGACAGTGTAACTTTGTACAAAAGTGTTTCTAACGAACCACATCTGTGTGTGCAGTTGCATGTCTGTGTGTGTGTATATATGTGTGTGTGTGTGTGTGTATATATGTGTGTGTGTGTGTGTGTGTGTGTGTGTGCTGTTATACCTAATGTGGTATGTTTGTAATTTAGTCTGGTGAATTAATGGCTGCTGATTGCAGTCAAGGTCTTCAGGGCCAGTCGAAACTTCATATTTGAACTAATCCACAACACAGTTTTGTACAATAAAATTAAATCCTCCACTATAATTACAATTAAACCCACCTCAGGGTTTTATTAAAGTAATATCTAATGTCAGTGTATCTGCAGTGTGTGTGTATGTGAATGTGTGCATGCATGTTTTGTCTGTGTGCGTGCGTATGTGTTTGTGTGTGCACGTGTGTGTGTGATAGCCATGGGCAGTAATTTCAACAGTAATATTACCTAGTAGATAAGATCTGTCTTCAGGAGGAAGAATTTATACATTACCAACATACACACTACAAAAAAGAGTTTATTCAAGGATTCTTTGGATGATTAAAGCTTCCTAAACACGTTCTAAATAAACATGTAAGAATTATACCACAGAGACAAATCCTCTATGAATAGCTGCATTTTGTTAACAATACTGTATATTATTGCATAAAAAAGCACTGCTTACAGTTATAACATTCTTTTAACTCTTTTACTGCCAATATACATTTGAAATAAATGTCAGACAAAATCCTAACAATCATAAGATCAAACAATGAGAACAACAGTAAGTTACAGTCATGAAGATAGCATTAGCATAACATTAGCTACTTAGCCACACTATCAGTACTAAGCACTGCCTGATTATTTACACTTATCCTTACCCACTTAAAATTTTATTTTCTACAGTAATCAAATCTAGGCTTTTTTATCCATCAAATATTAGGTAGTTATTATTACACAGACAAGGCTTTAGGTGAATATTTTGGTGTGTAGTTTTAATAAATGATGCTGTGTGTTTTTCTGGGTTGATTCAATATAGTTAAAGGTGTATTACAGAAGCCATAAGGAGTGATTAAGACCATTTTATAAAGTCTAATCTACCAGTACCGTAAAAATCTTCCCCACTGCATCGTTGCATTATACCTTGAATCAAGTTTAAAGTGTCATATGTTTGAAAACAATGTTGTATTTTAAAAAACTGACACATTCTTTACAATCTAGTCAGATCATTTATGACTTCCTGCATATGTGAGTTTACATAAACAGGTTTTGTGGTAATTGATATGGCAGATTCAGCATTAACTCC
The DNA here is from genome assembly GCF_030014155.1 of Tachysurus vachellii. Lineage (NCBI taxonomy): Eukaryota > Metazoa > Chordata > Actinopteri > Siluriformes > Bagridae > Tachysurus > Tachysurus vachellii. Next base: position 8,472,950 of record NC_083467.1, on the reverse strand, counting down.
TTGTCTTGGAGATCATTTCTAATTTCTTGTCTTATAGTTCATTTTCATTCCTTGTGTTGTTACTTCTAAATCGGTTATTGTATTATACCCTAAATATTGTGCATATGGTCTCTTGTGCAGCTCATTATCTTAATTTACATTAAACAATTAACAATTTATCCAAAAAATGAAAAAATATTTTAATTCTAAATGTACTGCATTGGTTTTCATTTTAAAACAGACTCAAAATTGGCCAGATCTTTAAATCTTAGTGGACTGAGTAGACCTTAATGATGTTGTGTCATTTAATTAGAAAACATTATTTAAAAACTCTAAAAATCTATTATTAAGGAACTGTAGCTTTAAGTAATGTTCAACACAGGAAACGGTGAGGATGTGCAGGGCTTTGCACCTGCACATGTCTCAGTTCTTTACCAAAACAGCACATGAGGGAGGAGAATCAGAGGAGCAGTGCATGGAGGGATTTAAAAACAACAAGGCCTCTGACACACATCTGACACTACTTCCAGTCATGACTCCAGTAGCACAGGGGTGGGTATGGTGAGGTTTATACAAAACATTCCAGCTCACTTGCTGTACACAAATTAGGCCCTAGATTTTTTTGTACAGCTAGTTCTTGAAATTTTCTCAGTTTCTCAGAGCTGATGATGAAGAAGCAGCTTTTGTAAGGAGGGGGTTGTTGGAAGAGCAAACAGGATCATCAATACACTTATTGTACACTTGTACAGTATTTCTCACATATGTTTATTTGCTTGATGGACATGTCATTTTGAAAATGATCTCAGTCTAATTATCTAACTAATAATCAGTGTAATTATTTTCAAATTATATTTTTCTTGCTAAGAATGTCACTTTTGTAAGTTATCCAAAGGTTAAACATGATGACATAAAATATAAAAAAGAAAAAAGCCTTAAAAGCTTTTAATCTACCAGGACTGTAAAAAATGTTTCTACAATACTGTTGTATTGGACTGTGAATCACATTTAAAGTGTTACTAGTTTGACAGTATTTTATTGCAAAGAAATTACAGTCTTTTCAATGTAGTCACATAATTCATTAAATGTTATGTAATAAAGAGGTTTATATATTATATATGTATTTTTATTTATTCCCCCCCACATTTTTAACGTTATCTTAGTAAAACATCCCTGGTTTGTATTACCCTGTAATCTATAAGCCTGTATGGTACAGTATACAGTATGTTTTTCTTTCCTGGATACTTATAATGTTATAGCCATTGGTCTAGTGTATTATACCGCCTGGTGCACAGTACTTAGAGATTTAGAGATTTACTTAGAGTAATTAAAACAGTTGATCATATATTTTATCTTACTGTTCATGGCCAGCTGCACGATCTAAAACTGGCCCTGCCTGCAAACAAAAATAGATAATAAACATGGCACTAGATATCCATCAGGTCTAAATACAAAATGTAGTCCATGCACCTGCAAAGGAATGAATTTCAGCAATGTTCATGCAGAACTCCTTAAGCTGGTTTACAAGCAGAAGGATATTTAACTCTCTCTCTCTCTCTCTCTCTCTCTCTCTCTCTCTGTGTGTGTGTGTGTTTGTGTGTATTGCCCAACTACAGCAGGTAGAACTTTCAGGCTTGTGTCTGTTATGTTCTAATCATATTTCATACCTTTCTGCCATTTAAGCTCTTAACACACATACATTACCTCACACCAAGACACTACTTTGGCAGGCGCACAATTCACATTCAACTCAGAACTAGTTAAGGTCCTGTTTATTAAAACTAAGCAAACCTTGAATTTCCTTCGGATACATCTATCTATCTATCTATCTATCTATCTATCTATCTATCTATCTATCTATCTATCTATCTATCTATCTATCTATCTATCTATCTATCTATCTATCTATTGCACATATATGGGCAAAGAATTAAACTGAGTTTATTAGTCATACTGAAAATAATTCTTTCTGCCACACACACATACACACACACACACACACACACACACACACACACACACACACACACACACCATATAACAGTTTAGTATAACAGTAACACTGAGATGCTAGTGACTAGCATCAGAAAGGTGTGAGACTTCTGGGACCGTTGCTAATAACCCTTGAGCGCTATTTACATTCCACAGTGTCTCACAGTCTATCCTAGGGTCAAAAATCACAGTCTTTTAAGAGCTTGACTTCAAAATTTAAAGGGATGCACACAAAAAATACATTTTTTGGATGTAACAGAGTTCTGGGATATTAATCCAAATGCAGGATTTATACTGTGTCAGTCAACTTCACATGACCTTAAAATACACCATTGTCTCTGAAAAATAAGCCAAATACTATCTGACAGTAATCTTATGGTGTCAGATAATACTGTGTTTTCATGTCCTATCCTCTCACTTTACACCTGTATTCTGAAACTAAACTGACTTGAACTAGCACGTCTATAACATATATATTTCCTGTGTGCCTCTGAACTTCTGTCTTAAAATGTTACAGTGTCTAACAAATGGAACATTACTGTTTCATGACGACTTGAGAATTATAAGACTCCGATAGCAGTGCTGTAGTAATGACTGGCATAATTACAATTTCCCATTTTTTAATAAGTAAGTAATAAAACACAAAGTGCTTTCTTTTATATGATTATATGATTATACATACATATATATATATATATATATATACATATATATATATATATATATATGTGTGTGTGTGTGTGTGTGTGTGTGTGTGTGTGTGTGTGTGTGTGTGTGTGTGTGTGATTATTTTACCACAAGCTCTCACTCTTAAATTTTCTCTCTCTTGATGCACAATAGTCTTATATCCTGACATACGATATCCTCTAGTGTCTTCATCCATAAATGTTAAATAAACATTTCCTAACTTTTCAGTCCGTCCCTTATTATATATCATGCTTTATTAAACAACAACTTGTTTTTTTCTTAAATCCATTTGCTATTTGCCTTACATTATGTTACGTAAACCAGCCACTATGCAGGTCCATGAGAATTTGCTATTGTCAGAGCTCCTGCTACAGAAAAATGATCAACACCTTCTGACCAATCAGATTCAAGAACTCAGCAGCATAGAGTGTGGTATAGAGTTATGATATATGAATGTGTATTTCCAGTAGCTCAAAGAGTTCACCTTGTGTGTGTGTATATATATATATATATATATATATATATATATATATATATATATATATAAAACACTAATTATTAGATAGTAATAGACTACATGCTTGTAGGGAGTTTGGATAAGATCAATCTTAGAATTTAAGTACTAAATCTAAATATCTTCGTTTGGTATTAAAATGGTAGTATTTAATATTTTGGCAATATATCTATTCTATTTTGACACGCCACACACTACTGTCTGCACAAACATGTCAAATGGGACTACATCCACGGTAGCCATGGTAACCTCTTGTATTTTGAAACTACCATAGCGTGTGGTTTGGCAAAAGCGCACCATGCCTTTTTCATGATTGCCCCGCCCCTTGGAGAACCAGGCTGGCGGCTGTGGTGCGAAAGACCTGTAGAGTTCCATTTGATTGGTCAGAAGTGAGCCTCAATCACGGGTGAGGGGCGGAGCCTCGCTATCGCTGCGTACTGTTTCGTTTTTCTTGTCAATCGCGACTACGGCGCTGGTCGATCACACGTCTTGTGTGTGCAGAGGAAACCTCAGGCTGTTTTTTTTCTACAGTGAACTTACATGACATGACTTCTAACTCCACTTGAGCAGGAAATGCACCATCTGAAGTAAATGCATCAATGGTTTGGGGACATTTTGGACTTGCGGTAAAGTCTCCAGGATGGAATCTTAGAAGAGGTATTTTTTGAAGAGGTTTTTTTTTTTTTTTGCTGGTGTGTGAGGGCTTTATTTATTTCCCCCTCATTCACTGTTACACTGTTATGCGTAGAAGTTGCTTCTTCAGCGCTTCTTTTTTTGTTTCTAATTCACTAGACAGGAAACTTGTTGCATGCTGTAGCGCATAGACTCCGGTGTTACTGCGTGCGTGCGCAATAACGCAGGTATAACGCACTGGCTCATATAAGACAAATAATTCACGCGTGAGCCGACTTACCTATTCTAAACAGCACGCTCACTGGCAAGCTCACTGAAAAAAAGCTGGTTTATGTTGGTGATTTGAGCTGTGATGGAGAGAGATTGTGATGGGGAGGAAGCCGTGGACTCGATCCCCACGGGCGCGCGGCGAGGCGCGCGGAGGAGCGGAGTGCTGCTGCCTGACACCGACACACCGCTGCTGGAGAGCGTGAAGGCAGCGACAGCGCCACGGAGGAGCAGCATCATCAAGGTAGGTCTGGAACAACAGCACTACAGGGAATTGATCTCAAAGCGCAACAGTGTGACGTCAATAATAAAACCCACTTGAGTTTTCTTCCCATTCAAGCATTACATTTGTGGCATTTAACAGACACCCTTATCCAGAGTGACTTACATTTTACATTTTTTTTTTTATTTCAATTTACACAACTGAGCGTTAAGGGTCTTGCTCAGTGGCCTTGGGGTTCAAACCCACGACCTTCCGATCAGTAGTATAACACCTTAATCGCTGAGCTACCACATCCCATAATAAAACCCTCTTGAGTTTTCTTCCCATTCAAGCAGTGTTGATGACACGAGCAACTAAAATGAGGACTGAGAGAATTACTGAGAATGACTCTGACTTACTGCTTTACACAGCTTACATCAGTACTTCGTGTGTGATAAGATGGCTAGGAATAGGTGTGTCAAAATTGCAGCCCAACGTTGTGAAACATTTTTCCCTTTTAAGAAGAAAATGTTGATCTATTTTTTTTAACAGTATGTTGTACTATTCCTTGTCACTAGGGTTGTATCGTGAAATATACACATTTTTACACTATGGAACCAATTGTGGACAGCTGACCATCACACCCATAGGTGAGCCTTTTCCATTCTGTTGCCCCAAAGCTGTACGTGCACAATTATATAAGCTGGAACTAAGGAGCCCAAATCTGATCCAGCATGACAATGCATCTATGTTCAAAGCGAGCTCCATGAAGAAACTTTGCCATATGTTGCCTCAACCCCAGTGAACATTTTTGGGATGACCTGGAACACCGACCTTGTCCTGACATCAGTGCCTGACCTCACTAATTCCTTTGTGGCTGAATGAACACAAATCCTCACAGCCACACTCCAAAATCTAATGGAAAGCATTTCCAGAAGAGTGGCTTTTATTTTAATAGTAGATCGAAGGGGAACAAATCTGGGTGGGATGTTTAAAAAGCACATATGGGTGTGAGTGTAAGGTGTCCACAAACATTTGGCCCTGTAGTGGACCTTGTATATGCATCTTCTTCTTAGGTGCATATAATGTACTAATAAAGCTTTATCGTTAAAGTTAATAACAATCCAACTGTGTACATGAAATATTTTTCAAAGGTACTATACCAAAAGATGAAATATACGTATTAAAGGGAGAAAAGTTAAGGGCAACACCCCAGCTGCAACGAAAGCTACAGTTTATTAAGCTGCTATTTTCATGAGAGTGTAAGGTGACTATGATAGACCTTACCTGACTTTCTGAGACTGTCTATCATAGACCTGACCCTCTTCCAATCTATTGGGTATCCTGTAATTATAGCCCACCCATAAATATCTAACAATGTTTATATAACTAACTACAGGATGTAAGATGAAGCTTTACTGATAACTAATTAGGTTGTAGTACACAACAAACTTACAACAACACAAATAGCCCACACTGTGAAAAAAAAATAAGATTATATTCTAGTACTTATTGAACAGTAAAACCTACATATACTGTAATCTTTAAAAAGCCAGACACTGACACCATCAAGGGTCTTTAACAATAAAAATGAATTAAGAGTCAGTCCATCCACTCATTAAAGTATTCAGACATTCTGTAGTGAATCATGAATCCTGAAATGGAGAATTTGGACTGTTTAATCTTGTCCAGGACCGTTGTTTTGCTTGAATACAATACAGATCATTTTGTAGACATCTGAAGAGAATTTGTGCTTTTTTATTATCCTCTTAGAATTGTGTGGTATCCAGAGATTTCATATGGAATGAACCAATCAAAACTACACAATACACAAATTATAAAGTCGACCAGTCAAATGGTATGTCATGTCTACTGCATATGCTTCAAAGTATTTATTGCTCATTTGATGGCAGTATCCTGATATATGATATGTGGTTCCTCTGTTCTGCATACAGTTGTGGTGTACTTGAAGTTCACTGAAAAAGGAAGTCGACTTGGCAAACATTTGTAAACATTTACAAAAAGAGACTGCGTCTCTGTTGACTCTGGTAAATTACCTGTGTACAGCTTATTGTAAAGAGAAATTTTCGGTGCTCAGTAGAACGGAAAATTAGAATTTTATTCCTGTCTCTTGAAAGTTTTGTCTTTGCACAGCTGGCAGTGCCTGTCTGAGACATGGGCTGGAAGCAGCTCTGGCTAACTGACAGATGGCAAAGAGGATGATGATGTCAGTGACAAGCACAGACACGGGAGCTTTCAGGGGATGGTTCATGTGACTTCTCCAACTCTGGATTTGGTCCTGTCTCTTCTAGATCCAAAGTATGAGTAATGCCCAGCAAAAGCCAGAGAACCAAGCCCATGTGAGAAGACACACAAGCCAGTGTTGTTTCATAGTTGTCTAGGGTGCAGCAGCAGCATATCTAGGCAGAGGCAGGAGTACGTGTTAGAGCTCCTAGGAGATCTATTAAAGGTGTGTCACATATTTTGCTGTGTGCAGTCCCTGTACACATAAGCAAATGGAATAAAAATCAGCATCAGCATATTGTCCTTCTGCCCTTGAGCAAGGTACTCTGTCTGAACAGCTTTGTTAGAGAGTAATTGAATGTCGATATTTTTGGTGAGCAGAAAACGGATAATAAGAGCACATTGATTTCCGGCCTTGAGTCGTCGGTAGAGAATGGCTCAGATCTGGCAGATTAATGTGTCGTATGTGAGCTCTAATGTAGAGTTAAACCTTGTGCTCTGATTTATGTTTTATTGTGTAATTATATCAGCACGTTCAATGACTTGCTCTACTTGTAAATCCTTACTCTGCAGTTCACCTGGTTACACAGTTACCTTGACCGTAGGACACAAGCATTTATAAATATAGCAACCAAAATTGCTGAACTTATAATTTTTGATGAATGTACTAAGTGCATTGGATTGATTCTGGAAGTAAGCCTTTTTTCTCCAGATACTAAATAGGATGAAAATAAAAGCAATGGAAATCTACTGTTCTGTGTCATTAATCAAAGCTCTGGCAGCCCACACTGTTAGCTTTTAGTAGTAGTATTGTTATAAAACGATATATATACTTATTGTCTAACATATACCTGGAGTTATATTTGTACAATGGATATACAAAGTCTATAGACTCCTGTTAAAGTTTCTCACTCTGATTGAAAGTGGCTGTTTTTTTTTTTTGTGATATAACGTCAGAAATCACGTCATGTAAGGAATTAACAGGATTCAAGGGAAAACCGAGTAGAAACCTCTTGATGGAAAAAAAAAAACATTTAAGGAGCTGCAGGAATATATGGAAAGCACTGGTCACTCTGTTCATGTTACATCAATCTCTTGGATTCTTCACGCATCCAAGCTATGGTGTTAGGAGGCTAGATAGAAGCTCTCTCTCTCTCTCTCTCTCTCTCTCTCTCTCTCTCTCTCTCTCTCTCACCTAAGAATGGTCTGATGAGACCAAGGTAAAACATTTTGGGCATAATTCTAACAATATATGTTGCATGCAACAACAAGACCAAAATGAAAAATCAAAAGACTGTCAACTATCATTCCAAAGTCATTATGAAGCATGCTGGTGGCAACATCATGCCATGAAGCTGCTTTTGTTCAGCTAGGACTGGGAAAATTTCCAGTCTATTTTTGTACAAAACCTACAGAAGAAATAAAATTCACTTTTCAGCATGAAATTGATTCAAAACTCAAATCCAAGTTAACAGAGAAATGGAATAAGAAGATGATATATGTTTTGAAATTGCCCAGCCATAGTCCAGACCAAAATTCTATTAAAAAATGTGGGCAGGCTTGCAGAGGGATGTACACACAAAGATATAGGTGTGTAAGAGTGATATATTACACGCAAAATGTGTCATTTTTTTAAATTTAAATTTCCCCTAAAAATGTTTTTATTTGAGGGGGCACGGTGGCTTAGTGGTTAGCATGTTCGCCTCACACCTCCACACCACCTCGATTCCCTCCTCCGCCTTGTGTGTGTGGAGTTTGCATGTTCTCTCCGTGCCTCGGGGGTTTCCTCCGGGTACTCCGGTTTCCTCCCCCGGTCCAAAGACATGCATGGTAGGTTGATTGGCATCTCTGGAAAATTGTCCGTAGTGTGCGTGAGTGAATGAGTGTATGTGCCCTGTGATGGGTTGGCACTCCGTCGAGGGTGTATCCTGCCTTGATGCCCGATGATGCCTGAGATAGGCACAGGCTCCCCATGACCCGAGGTAGTTCGGATAAGTAGTAGAAAATGAGTGAGTGAGTGAGTGTTTCTATTTGTCTTCGAATTGTCTTGTCTATTTGCACTCAGATTTCATTGACTGCATTGTCGCATTACAGGTAGAAAAAAGATCAGCTCCACATTATGTTTACATCACAATACCCTGCAGTTTAAACAGGGGTGTGTGTAGTTTTTATTCAGTTTTAACAACTGTAGGATTTGTTGAAAAAGTATAAATGTATTATATGTTATTGTTCATCAAATACAGTACTGTATGCCTGTTTTGGTTGCAGCAATGTAACAGCAATTCTTTTGGATTTGCTCTACAATGAAGACATTTGGGTTTCAGATCTGAAGTTAAATATGAGACTGGGAATTCTGAAGCAGTTTTCATTTTTTGATATTTACATATATATAATTGTATAGTATAATAACTGTATGTAAACATTAAGAGTGGAAATTCAGCAGTCAGAAGCACTCCTCCTTTAGTATGTGCTTTCACAATATTCAGTATTATTGTCAGCCTCATAACAGGTTTTATCTACAATCCTTTAGTGTAATCTGTTTGTTTCTAACAGTTCGAGTCTGTCCTGCTCAATAATCAGTGTGTGTAGACTTTACCTCCTCCTGTGGTCCTTCTGTTGTTATGCCTAATGGTAAAAAAAAAAGAGAGAGAAAAATACATCAGTAATTTATTCAAAACTACAAAGAGAGCACAACAAAAATGGTCAATGCCGATATTTGCAGATAACAAAGGAACAGTTTAATGAGCTCAAATATCTACTTTTGAATTAAAACTGTTATTAAAATGCTTTAATGCTTTAAAAACCTTTCTAGAGTGATCACATGTCAGTTTTGTGTGTGTGTGTGTGTGTGTGTGTGTGTGTGTGTGTGTATAGTTCACTCTGTTCTCAGCCCTGGACAAGCACTCTTTTCAAAGTACTGCTGATTTCTGGTAAAGAAGAATGACAATACAACAGCTGTGACAGTTGTGTGACTTTGTAGTTGCATGAGCTTTTGTTTGTGTGTGTGTGTGTGTGTGTGTGTGTGTGTGTGTGTGTGTGTGTGCGTGCGCTGCAGGTTGGGTGTTGGCAGGGGGCAGAGTAGGACTTCTGTCTCCTTGTGTCACGCTGCTACTGGTGCCACAGTACACAGAGCGATGTTGTCCTTTCTCAGTCATAAAGCATCAATCTGACTCACCATGATCTTACGAATGCTTTTAACTGTGTGTGTGTTTGTGTGTTTGATTGAAAGCGTGAGAGAGATATTCCTAGAAGAGGAAGTGAAACCATTTATGAACATAGGCAAATGGTGCCATTTTCATAACTTTTTTCTCACCAGTATCTCACGCGTGGTATTTCTTTTCTTCTCGTTCTCTTACAATCTTCAACAGTGCTTACTTATATTTGGTGAAAAGTTTTGGATTACAACTTAGAACAATTTGTACTACTTTTTCATGCAAGGAAAAGTGCCCCCCCCCTACCAATTTCCTGTATTTAATTACCTAATTATGCCTTTCAAGCATCGTGATGTTTGCATTTTGATTCCAGCTTACATAAATTTATTACATTCTTTCCCACATTTACCCTTCCACTGGTTTGCTGTTGGATAAATTAAATGACAAGTGTTTAAGCGTTTTTTTTTTGTATATGCCATTGAGGAATTAATGGAGGGAGGGAGGGATAACAGAAAAGCCTTATCAGTTTTTAACTTCCTGTTTAGTAACACCCAACCCACAACGGTTTCTTTGAGATCTTGCATTCACTGTGCTGTTTAATGTATCTGAAAGTCTGTTATTGTTAGAGCTCTGCTAGGGTCATGACAAGGAAAACTCATCCAAACAAAGATGGGGGAAGAGTGTGGAAGAGGACACCATCATAGACAGAGGCAGGAGAGAATAAAGAGCTGTGATCAGGGGTGAAGATTAAGTGTGGGCCAAAGGAGGCTACAGGAAATATAGTAGAACTGTGAAAGTCAAGTTTAAAGGAAGATGAGAAATAGAACAAGTAAGGAATTAAACAGGGCATGTTTTTATAGGAGAATAATCAACAATAGTGTAAAAGAGTTCATCTGACTGATTTCCTCTTACACCACAGCAGGTACATGAAATTAATATTTTGAAGAATAATGCTATTGTATACTATTATATTTTATCTCTTTATAGTTCCGTGTAATGTGAAACCTGTTATCCATTACATACTTGCATTGTTGCCTTGCTAGAATCTATCTGATCTTTTCTCCCGATCTTTTAAAGAAACCAGAAAGAGTAAAATATTCTATTCCGAAGACTCATTTTTGTTTTGTTAAAAATGCTTGATTTTGCAGATTCGTTTCAAACTTTAATGCAAATTGCAGATATTTTGAATTTTGACTACTTGAACTTGAAGTGATGAAATTTCAAGAACAGGATTCTTCTTTTTAACTCCTATCAGTGAAGACACATACAGTATGTAATTACTTTCTATGAACGCCGTAGTTTTATCTGAAGCACTTGAATGGAAGAAAATCTTTGCTGAATGTGTGTGATGTCACTCAAAATTTAAAGAAAGGTTGCGGCCATTTTGTTACGACTGTTACTAAGCTCTGACGTCGTAGACTTGCGAAATAATTGCCTTTCCACTTTTTCTGTTTACTTGGATTATTGTTGGAGTTTAAAACTAAAAGTATTAGAACAAGCACATTAATATAATTTTGTGTACGAACTGCTATGACAGAGCTGCTGATGCAGAAAATGAATTAACACCTTCCGATCAACCAGATTAGAAGAATCATTAAGAGAAGAGATGTTCATCTGTGTCTTCTGTCATATTCAGTGGATCAGCTTTGTATTTCAGTGTAGAACTAAACATGAACTTGCTGAAATGGAACCTACATACCTTACAACAGTCCTCATTGTTCCGTACACACACACACACACACACACACACACACACACACCAAATCAAATCATTTCTGTTAATAATTCTCTTGACGTACTTCTGATGCTGAGACTCAGATACACAGTTTGCCTGTATGTTTAAAATTCAGCAGTTTTCTAAGTCTGCCCTGACAGCTAGGATTAAACCACCATTGTTCATAATCATAAGTCAACTAAGATCAGCTGTTCCAGCCTGTAGTTTTTCAGAGTCTTTTCCCAGCAGCACCAGCTTGGGCATTCACACAACACTGAACTCACAGACACTGAAAGTCCTGCTAGTCCAAGTTTCACCTTAAGTGGCATCTCTTAACTCCACATACTGTGCACACACTGTAATATGTACAGAACGATGTGAAAGGTTGTGAGACCTTTAGTGCTAAATATGTCTGATTGAATAAAAAGGTGAAATGTGTGTGGTTTAAGTGTGTTGTTGGTGTCTTGGGTGAAGAGAGAAATGAAATCTCTCTGTTTGAGAGGACTGAGATCATCACAGCATGCTATGGAAATCCCTTTCTTAATAACAGGATGACTGGTTCCACATTAACACACAAACACTCTGCTGTCTCAAGCCTCCACATCTTTGTCTGTTTTTGCTCAAAAGCTCAAATGGGGTGATGAAAAGTTTTTACGTTCCAAAGAGTTCCCGTTTGGGTCGAATTATAGCAGGAACAGTTAAGCGCCATGGGACTTTACACATCTGTAGACCATCCATGGATCTGAACAAGATGGAGAAACTTAAAATCGGGATACATACACATACACACACACGTGCTTGTTGGGTCATTTGTTAAACCCTCAGATATTCTTTGTATCCTTTGGGTACATTTGGTTTCTACTATGAAATAAAAACATTTATAAGCACAACATTGAATGTGGATTAGAAAGCTACAATTTAAAATGTGATATTTTCTACCTTCAGTTGTAAGAACAACTGACGTCTTTTTTTAATGGCAAATTGTATTTTTCAGTGTTTTTTTTTTTAATATTCAGGATGCTGAAAGGTAGGAAGCCCATCTGTAAAATGAATTCAGTCCTAATCTTCTCTTAAAAGATGAAGGACTGGACTAAACACACCATCAGAAAAAAAAAATCTGTGGGGATTGGTCTGTGGGGATTGGAGTCTGAATTCCTGAGTGTATTGCTTGGACTCACGATAGAACCAAATTGGCATAAAACAAGAACTATTTCAGCAACTTTTTTTTAAAAGCTAACCACAGCTGCACGGGTCTTGGATAGCCATTATATGCAATGCTGTGTAATCATCCAAACATTTCCATTTCATGAAATCATGAAAAATTCAGTCCATTCTCTTTTAGTAGAAATAAAGTTTTTCTTTACTCACCCGTAACACAATAGACTCTGAACTAACTAAAATGATTGATGTGACCAGCTTAAAATCAGGATCAGGCTGAAGCAATAGCTATAGCTTCATGTCATCTGCCGCTGGTTATCAGTCCTTAAATAGCTGTAATTATTTCCATCTGTCCTGCACAAATGTTTAAATTCAGACCCTCAGGAGCACGTCGTTTGTTATTAGAAAGTCAAACGGTATCCCTAGCAACACATGAGAATTACATCAGATAAATCACATTGTAACTGCCCTCATAGTTTTAACTGTGCTGGGAAGATGAACAACACAGCTTTTTATTTTCAAGTTAAGATTGGCAAACTATTCGATTTCTCATGGCCTGAAGATACTCTCCGGTTTTCCATTCCTTTCCTTTTTTGTGCTAGTGGCTACTTATTTCCACAACATGCGCTCGGGATACATGTAGCGGGTATTTCCTGTGTGACAGGAGGAGTGAGGGTTCTACCAACCCTGTGACTCTTCAACATTGTATGAGCAATTTCTATAGACTGTATATTATCATGTCTCTGGCTCCGACATCTTCAATCAGTGTAAACAAATTAATTATTTTAGGATTGCAAATCTGATATAAAATGAGTCAGGACACTGTTTGCTTTTAGTGTGAGATGTTTTTCACTCTTTTGGGATAATTCTATACAGTGGTGCCTCAAGTGGTTAAGCGTCTGGGGTGTTGATTAAAGGTTTGGGGTTCAAGCCCCAGCACTGCCAAGCTACCACTGTTTGGCCCTTGAGCAAGGCTCTTAACCCTCCCAGGTACGCTGTATCATAGCTGCCCCTGTAATCCGACCACAACCTTCTCAGTTGGTATATACGAAGAAAAGAATTTTGCTGTAATGTATATGTGGCAATAATAAAGGCTTCCATGTCTCCCAGTTCAATCTTACAGAATTTTAGTGATTGAAGAAAGCACCATAAAATTTTAGAGGATTATAAATAATCACTTGGGGCAGAGAGCAGAAGTGGGTTTGATATCATGTTTACTTTGAAGACTGAAACATTTCTGTGAAAAAACCTACATGTATTTGTTTTTTGGAACTTGACTATAAAAATATTGTCCCTAGTTGGATAGATACTTTTTTTTTTTTATATGAGTCATTAACCACCATTGTGGAGTGTGACACGACAAAGACACATGGACACCACAAAACACACACAAATTCTATTTTTTGGCCTCTGGAAAAAGGTGTTATCCTTTATCAGTGTCTAGTCTAAAGATATATCTCCTTAACTTATGCTCTCCAACAGCCCTGTGACCTTTCTTCTATTCGTCTGGTATGTCTACAAAGGCCAAATAACATAGTTTTATCATTGCTAAGAAAGAAAATTGTATTTTTACCATTCATTATTGAAAGATGACTCACTTACATCAACATTTATATCCTAATTTACTAATGTAAAAACATTACTTACAAAAATGTAAATAATCATAGTCACAGTCACAACTTTAGTTCTCACTTTGATGGTCAGCTTCATCCACATCAGTCCCGGTCTCATCACCTGAGGTAAAAATCATTCTCAGCATTTAAACTCCAGCCTCATCATCATCTCTTCACTGCACTGATTTCCAACACTGGTGGAGAAATAACACTGATTAGTTCAACCAGTTCTGTTGCATATATGTCGCTTGTCGCTTGTACTTTGAGTGCCTTTCACTGTTTCACATCATCAGTGTGATGGTTCAGGAACATTTCAGACTATCTGAATACAGCAAAACTGCATTTTTTCTTTCTTTCTTTTTTTTTTTGACACTGAGCCCAACTTTGAAAACCAAATCAAAAGAACTGGATACTACATCACTTCTTATTGAATGCAAACTGGATTTCCCTTATTGTATTTGGAAAAAAATATGGGTTAGTCTTAGACGCTTCTTTTTAGACTTCTTAGACTTTTTCTTTATCTGATCCTTTTTTTCTACCATGTCATTGAAGCCTCTTAGGCACAGACACACTAATGACCAGCAAGTAGACAGCGATAAGGACAGAGCATATAGACCAGAGAGTCGACAGTCGAATAGAAACGACAGTAATGCTTCAAACAGTGACCTCTTTGCAAGTGACAGTGTCTTGAATATAGCAAATGTAGAGTTTTTCAGATTATTAGATTACAGTACACTCAATAGAGGATTATTTCATCTGTAGATGTTTGAAATAAATTATTTTGGCAGATCCTTTTGCTAAATTTAGACATATATTTGTAGGAAGAAGCAAAAATTGATCTGTCAATAAAGAAAAAATCTAAATCTTGAAATTATTTAAAAAATAGTCTAGAACTATGTTTAATAATCATATTTAGTTAATTTTTTTATTGTGTGTTGTCTTATAATAGGGAATATTAGAGAAATTTGGCTATATCTAAGATATTGTCACTTGCTACTATGTCCTTTGGTGCAGTTTACCAATTAGTAGGTCAGCGTGCTTTGATAATCAGCCACGTACCTAATACAATAAGTAAATAAACAAATAAATAAATGCTAAAGGACAAAGACACATGCAAACACTTTATTTTTTTCAGATAAAAAAATATCACTTTATAATATAAATTTTCACTTTATTTATTATTTTCCAGAAATGGTTGATTAAGATTGGCTTGATATCTTTGTATATGAAGGCCAGTGGCAGTGGCTCACTCTGTTTTATGACTTTTATGATATCCATCATATCATTTGTGGCATTTGCCCTTATCCAGAGAAACAAACATTTTATCTCAGTTTATACAACTGAGCAGTAGAGGGTTATTGGCCTTGCTCAATGGCTCAGCAGTGGCAGCTTGGTGTTCGTGGAGTTTAAACTCACAACCGTCCAATCTGTTGGCCACTGCCTTAAGCGCTGAGTTACCACATCCCCCTGCTCTCTCTGTGCATAACCTTGGACAGAGAGAGCAGGCTTGTCTGCCAGTGGATAATAAATCAGCCTGCTTGGAGATTTGTATTGGTTTTGGGATTGTTCCTAACATTAGTGTTTCCTTGATTGTGGTTTAAATGACACAGACAGATAATGGCAGGCAATGGGGAAGCGCTGTGTGGCTCTGCCAGACCACCATTAGAGATAAAGCCTCAGCAAGATATAAATAGAAGGAAAGCTACAGTAATGGCAAGACTAGAAGGGTCTCCCTCATCCAATACACCTATTTGTTATATATATATGTACATTATATATATGTACAGCACTTTTTTGTTTTCATAACCGTTAAAAAAAATTAAATTCAAAATTTGAATTCATACTAGGGGGGCACGGTGGCTTAGTGGTTAGCACCTTCGCCTCACACCTCCAGGGTTGGGGTTCGATTCCCGCCTCCACCTTGTGTGTGTGGAGTTTGCATGTTCTCCCCGTGCCTCGGGGGTTTCCTCCGGGTACTCCGGTTTCCTCCCCCGGTCCAAAGACATGCATGGTAGGTTGATTGGCATCTCTGGAAAATTGTCCCTAGTGTGTGATTGCGTGAGTGAATGAGTGTGTGTGTGTGTGTGTGCCCTGCGATGGGTTGGCACTCCGTCCAGGGTGTATCCTGCCTTGATGCCCGATGACGCCTGAGATAGGCACAGGCTTCCCGTGACCCGAGGTAGTTCGGATAAGCGGTAGAAGATGAATGAATGAATGAATGAATTCATACTGAATATTTATACATTTAATTTAATTGTATTTCTTTCTTTCTTTCTTTCTTTCTTTCTTTCTTTCTTTTTTATTCTTCCTTCATGTTTGTGTTATTTTTAAACATTTACAATACAAATTCAATACTTTTTTCTAAAAATTTTATTCTACACATAAAAGTTCAGTTTTCATTCAGAAGATTTGGAGTGGGTGTTATAGAAATTTCTTAACAAATCATGATATTTTTGTTATACTTGAAACTCTTATTTCGTACACAATTTTCACTGGTACATTTGAAATCACTGGCAGTTTCAGGGCCTCAGTGCAGGCCACTAAAAATGACACACATGCAGCGGTGCAAAAAAAAAGTGCCTTGGGCTGGCATTCACATGCAAACAAGAGACTAATTGAAATAATTAGTGGTTTTGGAGCATGGCAAGAGTGGCTTTTTCCTAAAACCCTCATTCCCATTGCAGGAACTCAGCCTTCATTAGAGTCAGCTGAGCTGTAAATAGCTCTGTTCTGATCCTAACTGCCCCACCAGTGTGCCCATCTCCTCTTCTCCACTATCTTTTTCCTCTCTTTTACTCCATAATCTCTGGTCTCTCAGGCTCATTCAGAGAACGTGTTCAACATTCTTTTGATTCAACTGCTATTAAATGCAATCTGAACAGCTTTCTTTGCACTCTTCTGTTGCTGTATGGCTTTTTGAACGGTTTAAAATTTATTCCAAACTGTTAAAGACAAGATCTGATTGTCTTTTTCTGTCACGTTCATGGGAGGAAGCAATCCCAGGGGCGTTAACGCGCACAGCCTTATATTCAGATGCTGATAAGTTCTCTGTATGCCTAGTCAGGAGGAGTTTATCACTGAGAGCAGACATGAAGAAGAAAGGAAGTAGCCTAGTGATATGTAATGATATGATATGATTTGAATTAAATGAAGCAAATGTATGGAATATTGAAGCATGGTTCTTTGCGTTTGTTCATTCAATTACAGCAAAAAGACCATCAATAACATAAACTAGCAAAATGCGTTGAACCAAAAAACTGGTCCTTTTCAGCTGCTGGCTCTAATCAGAAGAAGAAAATGTCTCCTGGTAAAATGCTATTCAAGGCTGCAACAGCTATGTGGAAGAAAAATGATGACAAATTATATAATATAATACACTCTGTAATGAAAAAAAAAAATTCTGGATCTAATATAATATCAAGATCACAAATACATATGAGATTTAGTTAGCAACTAAACTACAAATTTTGCATTACTTCATAGTAACAGTTAGGGTAAAGCAGTTAGGATTAACAGCAACAACAATAACACTATCCCTACACTTCTTTTGTATTAATTGCGAGCTTGCTGCTATCAGCAGTTAGTGCTAGCTTAGCAATTATCCTATCTTCAAGGGTTTGTGCTTGAAAAGGCATCCAGGGCAAAAAACATTGCTCCGTATTCTTTTTAAGTTAAACACTCCAGTGTTTCTTTTTTATTTTGCTAGTATCCTTTAGCATGTGCTGTGGTCCTGGTGCCTTTTAAGTGGTCATTTGCAAGTTGTAATAATATAATTTCACACCTCAGGACATTCAATGGGTGAAGTGGAAAGAAACACAGATGCCTCCATGAAAGAAGGTCTTGTGTTTGCTCTGTCAGAGCATGGAAAGCTCAGATAAATCTTTTTGAATCAGAATTTTACATTTACACTTAGATGCCTGATAGCATACTAGAACTGTGAACTTTATATATTCATGCAACATTTTAGACTAAATTGCAGCACAACAAAAATAGCAGACCATGAGTAGATTAGCAACAAGCTAGCAAGCAGAGAGTAGTTAGTAACATTATCAACAAACTAGCTGTATATTGATGTTAATGAAAATCTTTGCAAAATTGTGATTATTATGGATACTTATAGATTTAAACAAGAATTGTGTCTGTATATTATTATCTGATCTAAAGCTGGAACAGCTCTAAACTCATTTACAACTTGATATAACATTATATTTTTCAAAGCTGTAGACAGGGAATTCCGAGTCGCTGTTATGTAAATGTCAGTGGTAATGACACAGATTTATTTTTTATTTATTTATTTGTTAAAAAAAATTGTTACATTTGCTTGTCAAATTCAGGTTTTCCTATCTCAGTTAGTAAGTTATTAATTATTGAATATGTTAGAATAGCATGAAGATTAGCATTATAGCTATGTACAATAATTGAGTAGCATGAAAATGTAAATGTATCTATCTATCTATCTATCTATCTATCTATCTATCTATCTATCTATCTATCTATCTATCAAAAAGTGTAAGGATCTGAGCGACTCTGATAAAATCAAAGTCAGTTTATCAAGGGATAAATTGAGATGGCTGAGATAGAAAGGTGTCAGAACAAATAGTGCATCATAACTAGCCGTGTATATGGTTATGTAGAACAGACCAGTCTGAATGCCCCTGTAGACCTCTGTCCAATACCAAAAGCACTTACAATGGGTACAAGAGCATCACAACTGGACCGCCAGTCATACGGATGACACTTAGGCATGAACCACCTACCTAAACATTGTTGTAGAATAAGTACACTCCTTCATGACAACAATATTCCCTAATACCAATGGCCAATTTCAGCACGATTATGCTCTCTGTGAAAAACCTTTCAGGAATGTATTGAGGGATATGACAATGAGTTAAGGTGCTGACTTGGCTTCCAAATTGCCCAGATTTAAATCCAATTGAGCAACAGTGGGATGCGCTGTACAAACAAGTCTGATCCATGGAGGCCCATCTCACAACTTAGAGGACATAAAGGATCTAATGTTAATGAATACCACAGATATCACAGCAAAACATCAGAGGTCTTGCGGTATTCATGCCTTGATGGCAGAGACATAGCTGTTTTAGTGGCACAATGGGAATCTACTTAATACTCGGCAGGTGGTTTTAATGTTATGGCTGATTGTTGCATATATGACATCTTTCCATCTTCCTTGACAGCCCGGAAAGATCTACTGTATCTGCCCTTTCCAGTCTGTCTATTGGAGATCTCATTAAGAGAGCTGCTGTTGTACTTGATCAAATTGTACAGCTCTGTTCTTCCCCTTTATTCTTTTTCCCCTCTTGGTAATAATCATGCATATATTCCACTGCCTTAACCCAAATAGACCTACAATAGCATGGTCAAGGCGTTGGCCTCTCATATACCCTGTATTTGGTTGAAATCAGATTAGCACTGCAATTGCCGCTGATGACTTCCCATCGTACTTAATTCTGTAATCCGATCAATCCAGGCGAGTCAGCCAAGAGTGCATGGGGCCCTTGCGTGGAAGTGAAAGCAGGAGGAGAAAGGTTAGGATTAAGTTGCATGTTAAGCAGCAGCCACTGTGTGTGAAATCAGTTTTTACTCTGTGATGTGCAACTCTGAAGGAACTCTGATTCTGTGTTCTCTTAGATTTACCCTTGTCAATCACTCATGTTTTTCTTATCGGAAGAGTTTGCAAGTTTAGGTGTAACCTTTTAAATCAGCTAACAGTGATCAATAGGATACTTTTATTCAGAGTAGTAGTTGATTGAGCAGTTTTGAAAGCAGTATGGTCTCATGCAGGGATGCATTGATACCAATACTTGGGTCCATCCAATATCTTATTCATTTCCGAATGCACATAGTTTTTTAAAAAGCTCCTGAGATATTATGTGATACTCTGAGCCTAGGGTATATTGTCTGCTAATAAACAGATCAGAATCAGAATCACTTTTACTGCCAATTAGCATGGGTTTACAAATACAAGGTTATGTAAAGGTATGTACAAGGTTATGGGTTTACAGCTACAAGTTTGTCTTGCTATACTGGTGCATAGTAATATTGAAGCAAAGAAGCTATGAAACTATGAGAATAAAAATTAAACATATAAAATATAAAATAGTGATGAACTACAGGTACTACAGCATCTTCTTACATAACAAGGCACCTAAACATTTTTAAATAGTATCTTTATTAGAGCGCTACAGGCTGGCTAATGTGAGTGCAAGCTTCAGTCAGGTATTTCAGAGTGTACAGAGAAACTGTTGTGAGTGAAAGCACTTCTATTCTGTGAGCACTGAGCCTCACACTTTCTTTTGCATTGCTCGCCAGGGTCTGCCAATGCAATGCATTTTTAAGCATACCTGTAAATTTGGTTGGTCATGGTGGCTTAGTGGGTAAAATGTTTGCCATGTACCTGTGTGTGGTGTTTGCATGTTCTCCCTGTGCTTTAAGGTGTTTCCTCTGGGTTCTCTGCTTTTTCCCCAGTCCAAAGACAAGTGCTGTAGGCTGATTGGAACTCTAAATTGTCTGTAGTATGAGTATTGTAATATGGGTAATTTTGGTATCAGGATCAAAAAGTAGCAAAAAACATACTTTTATACTAAAAATGATGGCATGTTTGTGTCCCTTGTGTCAGAACCGTGAATAATTCTTAGGTTTATAACTATTACCCCAAAACAAAGAATATAATTTCAGATATTCCAAACAGAGCCACATTCAGAAGGTAGAACTACAGTATTAACCATCCAAATGACTACCAATAGTGTAGGACTGTCTATAAAGCTACGGGATGAGACAAGAGTGTGCCGCTTTAATTTTGAGGAAAATAGTTCTTGACACTAAAAGGCTTGAAACATGAGACATGAGCATCTGGCTGTTCAAGATTAATTGCTCTTCCTGGTGAGGTCTTGAATAGACATAATTGCAGGAGAGGTGTTTGGAGAAGCTTGGGGTGAGGGGGTTGGGGGGGGGTTAGGTGGTCTGGTTTACAGTTTCAGGATTTGATATAAATGAGGGAGTCAGTGGAGAGATTGTGGATAATAAGGTCACTGGCTAGAACAACCTGGCAAACTCTAAATATTCACCATTAGCAGGATAACATCCATAGGATGGACGTTTAGCTCTACAAGTCAAACCATTTCCATTAGAGGATTATTTAGAGGATATTTTGTATGATTTGGCCCTTCATATACTGTGTGTGTCTCCATACAGTATTACATCAATCCCCTCACATAAACACACCGGAATTTATAAAAATGAATGGAGATCAACGGGTACACAATACACAGTTTGGATATTTTATACATATACACAGTTTTAGTGGTGTGTTTTTTCTGTGTCCAGTGCCAAAGTAATGAACTTACAAGAATGCTTTGAAATGTCAAGTTTAATTAAATTCCCTAGTCAAGATTAAAGTAGAACATTTACGTGTTAAAAGGCAAAGTACTTCAGTCCAAGTTAAGCCATGTGTGAAACCCTGTGCTAACAAAGTCTTAAACATTCTGTGAAAAAGTGAGTATTGGTATAAGATAATAATGTATGTTTCCTTTCCTCAAGGACAGTCTTTTTGGAGTTGCTTCTGAAAAGTAATGAAGTCATCATGAAATCAGACATGACTTTGAATCTGAAACAATCTGCCTAATAACTTCATATGTTATAAAACATAATAGCTCAGTTAGGATATCCTTACAGATAAGACTTTTTACTAAGGCATCTCTCAGCACTTTGCGAAAAGGAACTGTCATAAAATTAATGAGCTTTGATTGAGCTAAAATGATCCCACTGTTAATGTGCAAGTGATATGTGATGCACGAAAGGCTCTGACTAATAAAGTTGCAAGATGGTCTGAGTAAACAGTCACAAGCTGTGCCTGAATATCCCTACTACCCTACTCTACAGTAGAAGAAATGCAGTACGGTAAAAGTGTAGTATGTCCAGATTGTCAATATTCATTAAACAATAGGTGAAAAATGCCAGGATTCTTCAGTTTGGAACCAATGGGCACTGTGCTATCCCATAAGCCAAAAGGACAGGCCTGGATTTTAAACATATAGGTACAAAGCATCCCGCCCCGCCTGGCATCTCTGGAAAATTGTCTATAGTGTGTGATTGCGTGAGTGAATGAGAGTGTGTGTGTGTGTGCCCTGCGATGGGTTGGCACTCCGTCCAGGGTGTATCCTGCCTTGATGCCCAATGACGCCTGAGATAGGCACAGGCTCCCCGTGACCCGAGGTAGTTCGGATAAGTAGCAGAAAATGAGTGAGTGAGTGAGTGAGTGAGTGAGAGGTATAAAACATTGTGCCTTGTGGTTAAACCATACTTGTTTAAAACATCTTCGTAAATTGAACCTTGTTGAATGTTTAAATAAGAAAAAAACAGGTGCTGTTAAAGGTTTGTGGTTGATCTGATGCTGTAGGTCATGATGTAGTATGTCTGGATTGTATTCACACTACATGCATATACCGATCAACATGTACTGAATCAACAGCTGAGCAATAGCTACTGCATTGGATATTTGAGTATGTGATTTCAGACAAATAATTTATAGTAGTGTATTTGAGTATTCAGGTTTCTTTTTTCTGTAAGTATGATTTGTGGTAGTTTTTGTGCATATACTCCTGAGCATTTTATGGTTTGCCTGGTTTAACATGAGTTTAGTTATCATATTTTTATGCAGACGAGAACCCAAAGCAAAGTTTTATAAATGATACCCGCTTGTACCTCCTGTTCTAGTACAGTGCATAAAACAGATAATCACACAAAAGCTAATTTTCTTGCCACCTCTATTCTTGTTAGACATCTCCCACAGTCCACCTGTCATTTACAGGCCCAGTGTGACATTTTCCTCCCTCAATCATACACTCGTACTGGTTGTGTGTCAGCTGTCAGCCTTTCTGTTTCTTTCTGTGTGAGATGTGGCAGATTCTCTCTTCTATCTTTTACTCTTCTCTCTCTCTCTCTCTCTCTCTCTCTCTCTCTCTCTCTCTCTCTCTCTCTCTCTCTCCCTCTCTTTCTCAATTTCTTTGCCTTTCAACATGGTATATTGCAGAAATTTCAGTCACACTTAGTGAAAAGCACAAGCTGATTTATTTACTGTCCACCTGGCTTCTAATCGTGGCTCTCCATCTTTGCCTCTGCCTGTCACTCCATCTCATTTAATGTGTCTGCATGCTCCTTCTGTCTCTGCTTCTCTCTCTCTCTCTCTCTCTCTCTCTCTCTCTCTCTCTCTCTCTCTCTCTCTCTCTCTCTCTCTCTCTCGCTCTTTCACTATCTCCTTGCTTCAGTTTTCTGTACCATCATTAAATCTCACCTTGTTTTTGCTTCAGTACTTGTCAGTGTTTGTTCTGTTTGTCCCCTTGATCCCTCCGTGTATGCTTTTCTCTCTTTTAACCTCTGACACGCTTTTATTCTCAATCTACATTTCTAGCCCTTCCTTTCCTGTCCTTTGTCTGCCTTGTTGTGGTTACTGCTTTTATTAACCTGTCATACCTCTTCTCTGTTTTATTCTCTCTGCCGTCTTTCTGCTTTGCTCTCATTCTTTTACTTTTGCATTATCCTTCCACCCACCCACATGTTATTCAGTTCGTTCTTTGTTCGTTTCTGTACTGAGGATAGCAACTTGCCTCCCAAGGTTTTAGGAATAGGATACAGTATATCAGGACAGATACAGTTTCACCTTTTCTGTCCTCCCCAATGTATGTATTTGTGTCTCTCTGTCTAGACATATCATAACTGTCAGTTTAATCGTGCCGGCTCTTTTTACAATCTTGATCCTGAATGTGCTACATATAAGCGGTCAGTATTGTGTGCAGGATTTGTGTAGATATTGTGTGTCTGTTACCTCAAACCATCAGCGGTTTTGTAGAATAGTGTGTGTTAGTGTGTATTTTACCATCAGGCCATAGCATCCCTTTCGCTCCCTCTGGTGTCATTTGCATGCACAGTCCCCCTTTCAGCTGGAAATGCAAAGCATCACATGCGCAACAGAGCATGGAAGCTCTCAGGAGATACCATAAAAGGCTACCTATTAGCTGAAGGCTTTTAATCACAGATAGTTTAATCCTTCCTTTAAAAGTCACCCATCTCTAAAAACACCATTTAAACCAGCTTTGATGTTTAGTGCCAATCTCGATGTCCTTCTTGAAAGCTCTTCAGACTGTGTGCCCTTTGTGTTACCTGGCCAGTGTGATGTCTAAGGCCCTGTCCACATGTATATACAGATGTTTTTGAAAACACAAGATGTTTTTTAGCCCTCCATTTTATAAAAAAAAAAATCTTGCTGACACTAGAATATTTTTTTTATTTTGATCTATATTTTAGATCTATCAAGCATATTCACCATTTCAGGTATTTTCAGCATATGATAAAGATGCAATAGTGTAGTGGTTAAGATGTTGGACTACTGATCAGACAATCATGGGTTCAAATCTCAGGTCCACCAAGCTGCCCCTGAGCAAGGCCCATAACCCTCAATTGTATAAATGGAAATAAAATGTAAGTCACTCCAGGGAGGGTGTCTGCTAAATGCTGTAAATTGAAATAAAGTTAGGGATTATAATGATAATACTAGCAGTTGTGAAAGAGACTTATGAAAACACAAAGTAGTGGATTTAAAAATTACTTTGTTCACAACCCTAACAAACATTTTGTTAATGTATATTAGCTTAAAATTATGATAATATTAGCTGAGTGAAACAAATATCTCATTAATGAATGCAGAGCTTGTCAGAATGTCAGCATGTGTACAAGTGCCAGCTCAATCAAGCGCACATTAAATGAGGAAAACTCTGTCAATTATTCCACGTCATGTCAGTTAGCTCGGATCCTGTTTTTAGGGTGAAAATTACTGCTCTTTTAACATATTCCTGAGTGACGTGCTAACCATGTCTAACAAATAAATTATAGAGCACGCACTAACCTCCAGGTCAGCACCCATGACAAAAGTGTTTTAGCACATTCATAACACATGTAGAACAGTCACATGCAGGCTGATGTTGTGACATCATTGTTTCAAAAGCATACCTTTCCCCCTTTTGCCACACCAAACACTTCCTTTTTCGTGACAAAAAATACAGTTTTTATTCTCACGTGGATGAAAGTCCAAAACACAAAGGACAAAATCCTGTTTTCTATTCCTGTTCTAAATTAAACTCTGCTGTCATGACAAGAACCTTTTGAAACTCTCTCCTCATTGTCTTACATCACTGTCACTCTCGGACAGACCCCTCATCGCTCCAGCTCTCCTTATCTGCTGCTGTCTGGATCATTCATTTTTCTTCATCAGCTCTGATTCTTTCCTCTCTGTCATCACTCCTTTATGGCATGCAGCCGCCCGCCAAATAAGCCTCCCAGCTGTTTTCTTTTCATCACCTCTCCACTTCCATCAATCAGAGCACAGGATCCTTCATCTGCTCTCCTTTGCTAGGGCATGGTTGGATCAGCTAAGGTTAGCCAGGATTACTTTTCTTGCCAGTTTCACGCTCCAACAGAGAAGCTTACTTCCTCTCTTAATAAGGTGGTCAGTTGACCTTCACACCCAAGCAAGGACCAGGTTATTGGATACCTGCATGTCAGGGCAGCAATTGAGAATAATTATAGATAGAAAGTGAGTGTTTTAATAGTTCTGCTATTGCTGTAACTTGATATATAACAATGTTACACATACACACTGTTAGCATATAGGCACATGCATCCAAATTTGATGAAATATCTTCAAGTGACCTGTAACATTTGTTGATGTGCTTTGAAAAGTGTTTAAATACAGGCTACATTTATTTTCTCAAAGAGCTGAAGATATAAAAGATCCATTCAAGAGTTCTTCCTCTGAAATCTACAGCTTATATGGATCAGAGGTCTTAATCAGACAGAGGTGGTTTTCACAGAGTGTGATTGTTACATGCATCTCCACAACTTTGGTTCAGACTCACTTGGTTCTTTTGAACCCCGGTGCATTTGTGTTCATCATACATCATCGCAAAACAAATATATATATATATATATATATATATATATATATATATATATATATATATATAGACAGCTTTGACATTACTCATATTTCATGAGAACTTTGTGCTAGTGTGAAATCTTCCAGACACATATATCTTTGAAAACCTTTGTCTGTGAGGCAGTGAACGAGTAGACGCATTTGAAGGTAACTTGATTTAAATTTTTTCTTTCTATATTTGCCACCAAAGCAAAGAAATTAAAAAGCACTGAAAAGGAAAGACTGTCTCTTTAAAACTCTTTTTTATTACTCAGTAGTTTTGTAGTGATATTTTCTGATGTAATTGATAAGAAACATGAAAAACAAATGTCGCTGGTGAACCTGAAAATGTTCCGATAATTTAATGCCTGAGTCAAATGTACGAATGTCTTTTTTGAGTGTTATGAATCTTGTTGGATGATGATGAGTTTGCAAGAGCTTTTATGAGGTGGACCCGTAGTGCTTATATATACAGTCGATGTGTGTTATGATTCCAGGACATTTGTGGTAATTGCAAAGTGTCAGTTAAATGGTACTCTTGAACTTATAAACCCTTCAGGGTTATGAGTGTGGCCACTGTTGTTGTAAGGACATTTTGACAGCTTGTTGAAGACAAATTGTATATTTGGATTGAAAAAAAAAAGGTGTATGTGGTCCACAAGGTGAATGGGAGCATCTGGGATCCTGAGTGTGGTGGCCCCCGTTGCCAAGGAAACCATTGCCACAGTGCACAGATGAAAGTTTGTCTCCTGCAGACTTGAGCTCAAGCCCTCATTACCTCACCATGTGAGTCTGCCACCAACTGCATTTGTATGTGTGCCTTTGCATGGCCCCATGTGCAAGTGTGTGTGTGTGTGTGTGTGTGTGTGTGTGGTGTGAGAGAGAGAGAGAGAGTGAGAGAGTGAGAGAAAGAGAGACCAGCAGAGACAGGGAAAAACAAATCATTTTAGCATCATAGAGGTCAGAAAGTGATTCCCAAGAACTTATTCCCTAGAAGTTATATTAGTCTGTAGCATATTACAATTTGATTAATGTCACTCTTTACATGCACATGTATATTTAGTGCCATTGAATTTGTGATGTTGATGTATTTTCTTTAAGAGTGGATCAGACACTTGTGCAGACTGCAACACAGATTTATGTGGTTGTTCTAATTTGTTATCCTGTGAGACATAACATGTAATGCACAGGGACATGTATAGTCGCTGTTCCACATTACTAATATATTAGTGGATTAAACAATATACTGTTTTTTAATTATTTTTTTTTACCTGAAAGAAAACCCATAAAAACTCAAAACTAACTGTCAATGCTGTTTGAAAATATGAAATATGTGTTTCATGTGGTTTTCTGTCACAGGAAAGTCAAACTTGCAGAGCTGTATGAGCTTTCCGGTTTCTCTGTGAAGTAAAGATTTTTTAATCATGTTTTTATTTTTTTTAAATCATGTTATGTTCAAGAGAAAATGAAAGAGGCTGAAAACAGATTTGTTTAAAGCTGCTATAACACAAGTCTGCTTGTTTCACAGATATTCCACTACATTACACCAAATTATAACTGAGTGAAAAACATGATGCAATGAAGTAAAGAAGTGTAATCATTGGCAAATTACTGTGGTTTGAGAGGAAGAAGCCATTCTGGCATGTGCTGTTAAAGGAAAGCAGTCGTCTTCAGTCGGGTCACATCAAGCAACTCTGTTGTTGATTATTTTCTGATGGTTGATTAACAGCATATTCTGTCCTGCCTTAATCGTTGTATATATTTCAGACTTCCTTAACAGCATCACTGCCTTATATAGAACTATTTAGAATCCAGTTTCTTCTCATACATGTCTGTAAGTTTTCGCTCGTATTCTTGTACACATACTGCTCCGTTTTCCTGTTGGCTCATTTTTCAGGATCGTGTGCACTTGCCTGAAGATGAGAGGGCAAAGCAAAACAGTAAAGTATTTAAGGTGTAAATATATGAAACACAGAATGCAATTAGTTTTTTTTTAAATAAGTAACTTTTGTTTTTCAAGACACTTCATCTTGTAACTTTTTGCATTTAAATATTAGATACAGGAGTACTTAACCCCAGGCCCACACAGAACAGTGTTTTTCCTTGTTAATATACGCTGCCAGAACTCATCAGCTAATTATCATGCCCTTCAGCTTTGAACTGAATTATTTGTATGTGAGAGGAGGGAAAGCACTTAATTAGGCAGGAGTGTGGCCACTTGGGATTGGCGCTGTGCATCTGTATATCAGCAGTATGAATTAGTGAGATATTGAAATTTTGGGCTAAAAAGTGAACATCATGGTGTAAAGCCTCAATAACTAAGACTAATAGTTTGCAGGAATACATACATGATTTATGAATCACTCTTAGATTGGATTTGCTCTATATCCTATACTGATTTATGGTTTTATGTCCTGAAACCTTGGCATGTTGACAGATACTGTACAACACAGGTTTTACTTATAAAAAAAATTCAAGCTTTCGTTGTGCCTCTTACAGTATGTTAATTTTGCAGAGATTTAACTTGGTTATGCAGAAGGCTGTGAGTATTCCTACAATCAGTAGGAATCAGAACTCTGATAATGGAAAAATAGAGTGTAAGTGCTGAAAATGTTTGTCATTTCTTTTGTATTGTGATTTTGTATTGCTGGGTTTGGTCACTTGGGTGGTGCAGGTGGGTATGATTGTATTTTCTGTTGTATTTTCTATAGGCTGCTCCTATAGTGAGACTGATGCCTTAATCTAGGATGAAGCAGGGTTTATGGTGCCTTGTTGGATAGCATATTTGGAGTTTGATTCCTGTCTTTGCTCTGTGTGTGGAGTTTGCATGTTCTACCTGTGATTCTGGGGTTTCCTCTGGGTTCATTGGTGTCCTCCCCCAGGCCATAGGCATGCGTTAAAGCTGTAAACTGTCCATATGTGTGTGTGTAATTATGCCCTGTGATGTATTGGTACCCTGTACAGCATGTTCCCTGCCTTCTGTCCCGAGTCCTCTCCAGATTTCAATTGACTCTGTGTAGGATAAGTGCTATTGAAAATGGATGGATGTTCTCTATTTGGCTGACCCTATAGTCACACTATGTTTTGTTTAGTTGTCTTTTAGTAGCACGTACAGTTGCATCTACTGTAAATTTTTCATTGTTTTTTGTTCCGAAAATTAAAAAGCCAAAAATGTAAATGCTTCTCAAGCTACTTTTGCTGATATTATGGGTCTGTATCACATACATGTATTTGGTTTTTCATTGTTATCGAGTCGTGTTTAATTGTATATGAATTTGTTAGCATTACAACATCAGCAGATTTAAATCTATGTTCCAGTTTGTGATTTTGCTAACATCGGCGTATTGTTACCTTATTCATGTACTTAGCATAAGTTACTGGCTTTCATGCCTCTATTTTTTCTTTTGTTTTAGCCATCACTGTGACCCATTAATTAACTGTTCCATAATCATATGACAGCTACTACAGTGAGTAGGTGAGGGCAATCCATTTTTTCTCCAAACACATCACGCTCCAGCTACCACATATGTTTTTAGAAGTTGTCTGATATACGTCACTGATATTTAACTTTTGACATTATGTACCCCTACATTATAAAGCATATTTCCACCATTTCAATGATTTGATTGATTCAATTGATCTAATTTTTGATTTTGTGCATTGACAAGATTTCTGTCCTCATACCATTATAGCCCTGCTTAATAGATCATCTGCTGGTCTTGTTTAGTGCCTGGGTCCAGTACCCTCAATTCATGACCTTTCACCTTATATTTTGGCAGTCCTAAAATAATGTTTTATATCAAGCAAAAAAAAAAAATCTTTTATAGTTTGCTACAATAATCCAATAAATAGTTCTGCTTTTGAGGCCTGGGAGCAGTGTGTCAGAAAGGAGAACTAAGCCTCATGCTATAGGGATTTTATAGCAGGAAGATTTGACAGAGAGGTTTATGGTAAGCCTTTATGGTAGATCTTTACAGGCAAGAATGTGAGAAAGGTCTAACGCTGCTGTTGAACGTTTGGAAGGAGGAAACAAAGCCTATTCAGTTGACTGGCATATTTATCTCTTTGTTGGAATTGCTTCTGCTTTTGGAAACGCAATGGTGCCTTTTAAATGACAAAAATGCTACAGCCTGTCTATGGTATCCATCAACTTTACCATGTAAAGTCAAAGCATTTCTGGGGTTTGTGCTTGTGTATTTCTGCAGTTAATAAGGGGTTTAATATGTGTATGTATGTGTGTGTGTGATTTACTGGTGTTCTGTGCATATATGTGTGTTGTGTGTGTGTGATTAGAATTTTATGGGAAGTGTGTATCAGATTATATTTTGGCACAATTTGCTGGTAGTGAATAAAAGCCTAGGATCTTTCAGACCTAATAAAACTAATAAATACAATGTGATAAATATTTCAAGCAGACAATTTAGTACTGATATGGATGATGCTGTATTTGATATACAGTAAGTCTTACTAAGTTGAACAGTAGCTATGCTATAAAATGCTATAAATGTAAATAACTAGTTTTAATTCCATGCTGGGGGTTGTATGTTGAGCTCTAGATTGTTGTAGTATAGCAAACAAACCAAAATATAGGATCAGAATTTAGGTGTGAGTATTTGGGTAGCATCAGACTTTTCAAGCCATCTCATTAGGCTGACCCACCCAATGCCATATAACATCAGTGTCCGTCATGAAATGTCCAGGAGAACCTTTAACCAAACCTCTGTTTGAACAGGTCAAACATTCTACAGGAGCTAGTTTAAATGGTTAAAAATTCTGTCGGAGAGGGAGATTCATGTAGAATTTGTGACTCATCCTGCCCTCTCTCACAGAATATTTCAGCAATCCAATGTGATGTAGGACCTATGACTAATCCCACCTGCTCTATAGAACCTTTGTCCAATCCCACTCTATACTCTTGATCACTTGACCAATTCCTTCTACTTATGTATTGACCAATCATGTCTTCTTCTGTAGATCTTTGACCAATCCTGTCCTCTGCTGTATTGATCAATTCCATCCTCTGATGTACTGTAGATCGCTTGAATAGTCTTGTCTTTTGCTCTATTGACAAATCCTGTTCTCTGCAGTAGATCACTTAACCAGTCCTGAACTATGCTGTAGAACTATGATGTAGAAATGCCACAGTACATTTGACGAATCTCACCATCTGCTGTATGATTTGATCAATCACACTCTTTCACATATAATGTCTGACCAAACTCAGTAGAATATTTCACAAAATATTTGACCAATTCCACTTTCTCACATCTGACCAATCTCTCCCACTATAAAGAAATGAGTAATTTAAATCACAGTGACCCTGACTGAACGAATGAAATGAATAAAAACAGTAATCTGATCACTTAATGCTGCTTAAAGGCCTGGCTGTGTCCAGTATGGCTTCGTGTTAATTAACACAGCCTTTCTTTGTCCCATGAGATTCATCCCACTCCCACACACACAAAAGTTAAAACCACCAGCTGCCATGATTTGTTCTGATGGGTCCCATGGGATGTCTACTATGCGGTCAGTTTTTACTTACACTTCAATGGTGATGTTTTAGTGCTAGAAACATACTGCATGTGTTTTAAGTCTCATGCATTTGTCTGGTAGTTCTTTTGTATATGTGTCTTTTTATTTGTTATGGAAAAATTTTCACTCAGGACTATGCCAGTTGTATTAAGTTAGTAGTGTAGGATAGCTTGACTTAACAAGGTTGAAAGAAATAGGGACGAATGTCTAAGGCTTCACGTCAGGTCAGGAATATATCTTTAAACTGTTGCTTTTGAGCCAAAATGTGATTTCCGTAGGTGTTAATATGCTGTATGTGGATTAAAGTGGCTTTTACACTGCTGATCATTTTCTCTGGCAGTATTACCATTAAATTACACTTGCGCTTGAACAAAAATAGAGCCTATGATGTAGGAACTCAATACAGGATCCCTTAACAGTTTCCATGTTGTTCTCTGAACATCAAACACACTCACACCCACATATACATTTACACAGGCACACATCTAGTCTATAAATCAAGCTATTAGTAGCAACACATGTCCATATTTTAGCTTTTGAGCATCTGTTTATTAAATACATCCTTAGAGCATCTTTTGATTTCCTCTGGATTGGTCTGTGTGTGTGTGTGTGTTTATGTGTGTTCGGAGAGTTTGGAGTGTGTGTGGGTGTGTGAGTGCTTCATGGTGTATGTCTGTATGTGGGAGTGAGAGTTTGAGGTTGTGCGCCAGCTATTGAACAAGTCTGCGCTTGTGATATACTGATGAATATATAGTGACATGGACAGCAGTGTTTTAAACATGTACACTGTAGGTGTGTGTGTGTGTGTGTGTGTGTGCGTTTCTGAGACTGAGTGGTTTCTGTAAATAAAACATGACTATACTTTATTTGTATTTGTTTCCAAGAATGCACATTTTAGAGTGTGTGGGAATGGGATTGTTTATTAAAGTGTCATTGTGTGTTTGTTTTTTTGATTGAGTATGTGAACACTGGACATATGGCATGTTTAAACAATGATTGTGTGCACATGATGCAATATGACATAATCACTACGCATGTTTGTGAAATTGTATTAAGTCAAAATTTTGGTTGGGATACATTTTGACCTCACATGCAAAATGGGTACGTGTTTGGCTTTCGTATTAGAATGTCTCACCATCTGTCTGTGACTGTTTGTGTACGCTTGTGTTCTTTTTCTGTGTAAATGGGGTACATGACACTTTTTTGAGGTACATGTAAGTGAATTTCACTGTATTTTCATACTCCTAGGTGACTGTGTGTGATATTCACAGAAGAGGTAATTTCCCAGAGGAGAGAGAGAGAGGCAATAAGGGAGGCAGGCCCATAGCTGGGTCTCCTGTATGTTGTATAAGCAGATTATAATATGTAAACATACACTGCATGGTTAGTAAGAGATTTTCTCTCAGCATGACATTCACTCCAGTGTCCTTGCACACAAAAAGAAAATCACACAATCAAAATAATAATAATAGTGTGTGGTGTATGCTATGTGTGTGTTGTATGTGTCAGGTTGTGCTTGTGTATTCTTACAGGTAGCTGCCACATCTCACAGACAGCATACTTTTACTCATACATATACGTACACACTCAAAAGCAAACACAAACTGATCAGGCATAGCATAAATCCTTTTTATGGGATATCATAACATTTAAAATTCTATCTAACATTGTGGAGGCACAGGACCCAAGGTTTCTCAGCAGAGCATTGGCCAGGGCATTGCTCTGACTCCACCTGCTTGCAATAGTACATACTGGAGTCATCTCTTTCCCTGGTAAGCAACACACACATACTGTACACACACTCGACCATCCACATGATGTAAAATAAAACGTGATTCATCAGACCAGGCTACCTTTTTCCATTGCTCCAGGGTGAGCATTTCTGATTTCGGCAGTAAACCGGGGTCAGCATGTGTACTCTGATTAGCCTGTGGCTATGCGGAAGCATATGCAGTAATCTGTGAGATATATGCACACATGAAAAAAAAGGTTTCCCTCAAAGCCAGATGTCCCCACAAGGTCAACATTGTCAGATTATTCCTATCCTTGAGGAGACATTTGGTCCTCGACATGATAAAAAACATGCCCACAGACACACACACACACACACACACACACACACACACACACACACACACACACACAGACACACACACACATACACACACACACACACAGTAGACCAATGCATAACAATTTGAATGTCCTATAAACCACTATTAACAGTAAACAGTTCCATTTATGCATATCTTTGATTGAATATATGTGGCTTCTTCTTTAATATATGCACTAGAGAGGGAAAAAAGGCTGGTTGTAAGATTGTAGGATTGCGTCTGCAGCCTGCTGATGTTGTTTGTCACAATGAGGAACAGGAATATTTAGTATTAAAGACATGAAGCCGAGACATTGAAATAAATCAAACACAAAGCTAATACATGGTGTGTAAAAAGGTACATATAAAATCTGGCATGCCATTTTACAGGGATTGTCTCGCCTCCTCTATGGACATCATCAGTAGGTGCATCATCAGTAAGTTTCCCAATATCATTCTCTTCATCATCTTTGAGCATCTTGATGACTAGTTTTAAAGTCCTGTTTCTTGTTAAATTGTTGGCGTCATCCAGGTGATTGTTACGGCCAGGTAGTTTAGGGACTGGTTACTGACTTGGCGTGAAGGTTTGATATCACACTTTACTCTGTGATGAACTTTACTGAAGGTCTCAACATGCATGTACATGTTCTAAGGAAGGTATGCAGGCGATTCTTACCACACCTTAACAGTGATTCACAGAACAAGAGTTAAAGTAATTATACGTTCAATATCCACGTTATAATTTATTTTTTTTTTTTTTGCACTATTCTGTGTAAACTCGTTATGTGTAAAAATCAAACCAGCCCATCTGGTACAAACATTCAAGCCATATGTAATTATTTACATTTAATGCTATTTGGTAGACTGCCTCATCCACAGAGACTTACATTTTTCAAATTTTTTACAACTGAGGGGTAAGGGCCTTTCTCAAGGGCCAAGTAGGGGCAGCTTAAGACTTTTGAATTAGTAGTCTAACATTTTAACCTCTAAGCTATTATTTAGACATTGTAACATAACCAAAAGCAATAAATATAAATTCATTCATTCATTCATCTTCTACCGCTTATCTGAACTACCTCGGGTCACGGGGAGCCTGTGCCTATCTCAGGCGTCATCGGGCATCAAGGCAGGATACACCCTGGACGGAGTGCCAACCCATCGCAGTAAATATAAATTTGATTTATAAATTGTAAAGTATATACAATAATTTAGTATATAAGTATATAAATTATACGTTTAAGGGTACTTGTAGCGCATAACGTATAGACATCAGCTTAAGGTCTGAATACAAATGAATAATAAGGAAGTATGCTTTGCTGTGTCACCTATGATTGTGACTGTACAGGAGTGTGCTCTTGTATTCATCATTTCTGTGGAAATCAGAGCGAGCAATCAGATATGTGACTGTTTTCTGCCTTTCATTTGGTACATTTTAAATAAACAACGAGCTAGTAAAATACTTTTAAGAGCTATAAAAATTCTTCAGATTATCTGTCCAAGTCAAATTCAAGTCAAGTCAAGTAAAGAAGCTTTTATTGCCATTTCAACCATATATAGCTGATGCAGTACAAAGTGAAATGAAACAGTGTTTCTCCAGGACCCTGGTGCTACATAAAGCAAAACAGAGCTACATAAAACAACACACAAAACAACACACAGAGCTAAAGACTTAAAGTAAGTTGTCATTGCCAAATTCAGTGCATTGTGTGAAACATTGTGCAAACAGTGCGAGACAAAAGTCAGTGCAAACAGACAAGAGGGTTCAAGGAAACATATATACACTTATGTGATAACAACAGTTTGATGAGGTATTTGAACTGCAATTGAGTGAATGATTTGATTTGTACAGACCAGTGCAGTTCACACAGTTGGGTATGAATGTGTGTGTGTGTGTGTGTGTGTGTGTGTGTGTGTGTGTGTGTGTGTGTGTGTGTGTGTGTGTGTGTGTGTGTGTGTCTGTGTGTGTGTCTGTGTGTGTGTCTGTGTCACAGTTCAGTTATTGAGGAGTCTGATGGTTATATATCCGTGTGCACCACACTTACGTCTGCTCTTTCTGCCTTTATCTACACTCCTGAAAATTACCACAGAGACAGTCCACTGACCTCATCATGCCTCTATATTCTCTCTCCATCCCTGCTAATCCCCCTCTCTACCTTTCTATCTGTATGTATATACTGTATCAGCGTATCAGTTAGTGGGGGTGGCCTACTGGCTATGGTTTATTGTCTTGCTTTTACTCTTCTGTGCAGGTTTGGGGTCATGTATAAATTAGTGATCAGGTTGATACTGGATATATACTGTATGGGTGTATCAAATAATGGTGTGCTTTATTATTTAAGACTTACCATTTTTTTCTTGCACATTTACTTAGTATTCAGAACAATGAGAAGGAACTAAGACCTCAGCATAGTCCATATTCTTCTTTTCATAAAGTGTGCTGTTTCATGTGTTGGCTAACTGGAGAGTCGTAACAGCTTCCTCATTTGTTTAATGTAATTCTGTCTCACAGCAGGAGGGTAGATGTGATTGCTCACTTCATTTTGGCCAATTTCAGCAGTAGATCCTGCAGGCCTGACGAAGGCTGCTGATGTGTTGGTTCTGTGTGTGTGAGCTCTGAGTCACGGAGCTGCCCCCATTCCAGCCCCCTGCTGGAGCCCACTGGAGTGTGTGAATCCTCCATGCTGTCCTGCTGAGGCCAACTATGGCTTAGCCAGGCTCTCTATGGGCCTCAGGAAACACCACACACACACGCATTCACGCACGCACGCATGCACAAACACACACACACACACACACACACACACACACACACACACACACACACACACACAACACACACATATGTATATGTACACACTTGCTGTTGTGCATTAATGTGCATTTATATAAACCGATTATTTACATTTCTAGCATTTAGCACATGCCCCTTATCACACCAAGGTATTTACAGACCTTTTTCATATAGAGTCTCTATCAAAATATAAACTTGCGATTTCCATCGGCCTAAAAACTCACTTGGGGTGATGTGGTGAAGTTTGTTTTCCTCAGATTTGTGGGTTAATGTTACCATAGCATTATTACACAGACATACAAACACAGACATTTAAACACACTTCTTCACTGTTACTGTTCTCTTATACTCCCTCTGTGCCTCTCTCTCTCTCTCTCTCTCTCTCTCTCTCTCTCTCTCTCTCTCTCTCTCTCTCTCTCTCTCTCCCTCTTTCTCTCCTCTCTCTCTCTCTCTCTCACCCCCCCCCCCCCACCAACACCCTAGAGATCTTTGCTCTCCTCTGCTAGTCCCATGCTCACTGTCCTTAGTGACTGCTTCCTGTTCTTTGTCAGATTATTTATGGCTTAATGTTTGTTTTGTTTTCTTCTGCAAACACAATTAAAATATCAATTGTTCAATTGATAAAAGCGAAAAAGTGAAAAAATGTATTTAATTTCATTATGTCTAACTTCTCTCACTCCATCCTTCATTCTGTTTTACTTCTCTGTCTTATTTTCTGTTTATCTGTCAATCTCTAGTTAGTTGTGAAAAATGAGGATTAAGGGATTTTGAAGCCGCACCACTAATTTGATCCTTTTGTTCTCGCAGGGTAGTTTTTTAAATCAGATTTTGGATTAAGGTTTAGTTTCAATATCAAATCACATTTTACTTTCCCTGGTTCATGTTCAGTGATTTCAGCTGGAATCAGTATGACCTTGACTTAGTATGTGGGAGTCAGGCCCAAATCCCTTGTGTTTTGTGCATGGGAGGAAGATCAGCTGCTTTTCCTGCTATAATTATATTCACAAATTGCAAATTTAAAGGTGTCGGTTTTTACAAAACTAACTTTGATGTGCTTTACTAGAGTGTATTAAGCGTAATAGGCACACAGATGGCACAAAAGGTTAACACAGACACATGGTTTTGAGTGATTATCCACAATCAGGTTTTAATACAGTTTCAGAGTAAATAAAAACACATGGAAACTCTGACAGACATAATATGGGCCCCTTGATGCACTTTGGATTAATCCTGGAGATTTGTCTGTTATTCCCAGTGCCTATGCAGGGAAAACAATTATTTGTTTTAAGCAAAATGTTGAGTTGAAATCATAAATCGGCTGGCATGTTTATAGTGGTGATTTCATGCCTTTAACGCTGTACTGCAGTCAGTATTAGTTCAATAGTCATTATGGAGCTGTCAGAAACTGTCATACCCTCATCGTTGTTAAAACCTGAACTGCTACAAAAAATGTATGTAGTTGCATTCATTCTTATGGATTTTAACTCATTAATGAACTCACTGTTGGGTTTTTATCTCTAAATGTGTAAAACAGGCAGAAATAAATGTTTCTGTGAACCATTTAGGGTGTCAAAACAGACGGAAATCATAAAAATCTTTATAAGCAACACTTTGAGCAAGTTTCCTTAGATCTCTGATCACTTTCTAACAGAATTTTAGCCTCCATATGCCATGTAGT
Source organism: Tachysurus vachellii (assembly GCF_030014155.1). Taxonomy (NCBI): domain Eukaryota; kingdom Metazoa; phylum Chordata; class Actinopteri; order Siluriformes; family Bagridae; genus Tachysurus; species Tachysurus vachellii. Next base: position 8,434,719 of record NC_083467.1, on the reverse strand, counting down.
CTGTAAATAACTGGACAATGAGACCAGTTTTTTGTTGTTTTGGCTCTCGACTCACACATGGGATTTGAAATGTAACAAAGGATATGAGAAAAAAGTGCACAGTGTTCGAATTTATTTAAGGGTAGGCGTTGATCCATCTGGGAACCTATTCACATGTACACCTGATTCTCTATACAGTCCATATTCTATAACCTATTTTACAATGCTAAACATTCCAGGACATGTTTGTTGAACACGTTTGCTGTTTCTCTATACAACTGTACATTGTAATGATTTTTAATCCTGCTATCCGGTATCACCCAAAACAGTCTGGTTCCTCTTCAAGCTTTTTCTCATGTTGTCCCATGAACAATTCCTTTGTCATTGCTGCCTTTATTTTAGGACTGAATAATGTGATGATATAATACTCATACTGTGATTAATTACTGTATGCCACAATAAATCTTTGTATCATAGTTGCCATATTTTGTATAACTGCAATAAACCTTTATTGGTAGAAGCTGATTAGAAATTGAGCTGATCAGTTTTGCCAATTTCCCTAAAAGGCAACTCACAATGTGTGTGGATTCTGTTAGCTTTGGTAGTTTTGTTTTCCAAAATGTGAAAGTTTTACTTCCATATTAAATTGAACACCAGACCAAATTCTTTCTCGGTCTTTGAAATTATTTGACCAAATAAATGTTATGCAATGGCTAAAACATTACAGACGCAGCCATACAGATAGGTGGATTGGCATCACTAATTTGCCTCTTGATGTAAATGAATGTGTACACACAATGAAGGTGTCCTGGGATGGACTAGAATTCCACCTGTGTGCTAAAGTGTATTCCTGCCTTGCAAACATTGGAGCATTAACAATAGTATTACTTAAAAATCATAAGCCTAATACAATAAAATAGATTTCTGTCAATTTGTTCATTGTGTATGCCAATCCTATGCTAAGGATAAAGCAGGCTGTTCTTCATTCCCTGCAGGATTTGTTAGTTTGGCGATCAGGAGTTTTTTTGTGATTATTGAGGCCAAAAATGCTTTTTATGTTTCTTTTTTAAATTTGCGATAGAACTTTTTGTACTTTTACTTGTATTGGTGTAATTGCAAGCACAGGATTCTTCATTTAAACTCCTCATGTGTTCCCAATGAAGACTCATGTAATTACGTTCTATGATAGCTTTACTCATATTCAATTCATGTGAATTAAGCAGCTTTCTCCAAAATTGTGCATGTGCAGATAAGAGAACGTCCAGAGTGTATAGTGGCATAATGTGCAACATGATTAAATTAGTTTACCTTTTCAAAATGAGCTGAAAGCTGAATTATTACTGTATCTAGTAATCATTTGCTTTTTAATATTGGAATGAGTTTGATATTTTCATCTTAGTTTTCAGCAACAGAATTATCGCTGTAGAAATGGAAAAAAGTTTGTAGCTGTTGAGCTTGGAGCTGTTGAGTAGTAGCAATACGAGTACCTGAGTTTTCCTGATATAGCTTCACCACTGATACACTGAGCAATCCTTTTAATCCTCAAACCTATATATCAGTTAGAAAATCTCAAACCCTTTCTCTCACTTGACGTTAGTGGCCTCAGTGTCAAGCTTGGCATGCTGTGAAAAACTCAGTTCTTCTCTTGCTGGCATTTTCACCAAACATGCTCAAACATCCAGCTGAGCATATTACCAGCAAATAAATCTCTCAAAACAGGATATAAGTGTGACAAACGTTCTTCTGTCTACGAGCAGGTGCCATGCTATGCCTGATCCTTTCTCACCTTCCCTATGTTGTGTTGCCTTCTGTAATTACCACAATGTCAGGAATGAGCTTTTGCTAATTAACAATTTGTTTAAAGCAGCTTCTTGGTGCTAGAGGTGCCCAGTGGAATAGAGATTAGTAACTGTACTCTGTAAATTCAGTCAAGGAGTCCTTGGACCTCTGTGCCTGCTAAAATAATAATAAAATAAAAAAACATAGCCTTGTCTACATCCTATTTCAACCTGACTCACTTAATCTTAAATAAATAAAATCTTGGCCCAGGTATAGATTGAATGGGGTCTGGAAGGCTTTTTTTTGTTGTTGAGATAATAGAAAATGCTGCTGTTAATATTTTATTTCCTGGACATTTGCCCTTCATGCCTCGTTGCTAGGCAGCTTAGATGAACTCCATTTGTAATAATATAGTCCAATTTGAAGCAATGCTCTGCTGAACAAATGAAATGCCAGCCCAAACAATCTTACATTCAGTTGTACATTGTGTACTTAAAGGAAGCAGGTTTAATTTTTCTTCTTTATTTATAATTTTTCTTTCATCTAATCCTTTTTAAACATTTGAGCTGTTTTTCCATCTTGAATAGTTTCCTAATTTTTATCTTTAATGGTGAAAGGTGGATATTTAAAAAGCGTGCCTTTAAAATAGGTTTTAAAGTTGTTTGGACTAAAATTTCCTTTTAGAGTCAAGATTAAAAGAAACATTGTGTGCACATGTCTAGGTAAAATATGCATAATAAAGGTAAAGGTTTAACCTTAGTAACCTTTTTTTTGAGAGGATATGGAAATTTTCTTTTTTGTCATTTATGTGCCATTTATTCCCACATACTGCATTTAGACAACCAAATAAATTAAAATGAAATATTTTATTCTTTTTTAAATTTCCAAATGAGAATCTTTTTAATTCTCCATAAATGCTTTGTGAAGTTTAGAGGTTTTTTTTGACTGTCCTTGTTTACTGAATGACAAACTGTTGTTCAGTCTGTGCCACTCAGAGTCAGTGGGGGTTTGTAAAGCATCCAAGGGCTTCTTTAACCAGTGTAATTATACTGATTCCCTCAGTTCATGCTTACAGTGGATAAGGCTCCCCTGCAGAATCCAGGATGTGTCCTGTGGTCCTTCAAAGGCAGGAAAGTGAAAGGCAAAGCCTGTGGATTCAGTGATGCCCTGGGAGATGTTTTGAACTCTTAATCCTCCAAAACATATTAATTTAATAACGCTCAGGTGAATCATTATGTAATGTATGAGTAGTGTAATGAACCTGAGTATTTTGATAATGTAGCAATGAAGTGGGTTTAAGTTTTTAAAAGCGTACCAACTTCATAAATTAATTAAAAAAAAATATTATAAAATTAAATTAATAAATGCAGTGTGTCATAGTAAGGCTTTCTGAAATATGAACAGAAATGTAAAAGTACCTTTGTTTGTATGTGGAAATAATCTCATGTTTCAATTATATTCGTTCTGTTATTTTTAAAGCGGATAATCACTTTGAATGAACAGAGTACAGAGTTTTTTTAAGTGAAACTTTCCTTTGGGTAGGAATAAAGGGTGACTTTAATACATGGCTTTTAGCAACAGGCAAAGAGCCAGTGGCTTCACCAGACACGGCATAACATTAACAATTCAGTTCGGAATCCCTGTATCTTGGCTTACTAGTTCACATCTATAAAAACTGGCATTTTAATAACATAATGCCATAACATGGAAAATATGTTAATTACCCAAGATTTTTATTAAAATGGCAAACATATTCTAGCAATGAGGCAGGCATGTCTATGGTACAAATACTGTAGACCTGATTCATTATTATCTATATGTATTTATTTTTATTGATTATGTATAGCACAAATACAATAGAACTAATTCATTCATATTTATTTTTATTAATTATGTATAGTACAAATACTGTAGAATTATTTTCTGTAAAAGACTATAGCCTCAGAGATAACCTGAGTTAAAAAGAGTGTAAGTAGAAACAGTTTCGATTCAATTGAACGACAGCTTGTGTAAAAAGAAAAGGAAATTGGGAGAACCTCAGATCTTTCAAAACTTTAGTTAATGAATTTTTAATGCCTTACATTGAGGGTATCATAACTGCTGTTATTTACTGCATTGCATAACATTAAAACATTATTACCTCACACATTATTAAACTTTAAAACACTGTATAGTTGAATTGTGCATCAGCCTGCACAGATATTCTAGCTGTAACATGCATGAAAGGTTTATATAATGTGCTTTTTTTGTATACGTTATTGTTTCAATAGTAACTGCTTATTCACGTGAACCTTTATGGTGGTCACTCCGCATAATCAAAGACAAATATAAACAGATTTTTAAAAGCGGTCAGTGTCAGCGGTCAGAGTATTTTGTTAAGTTTCCCTGCATGAGAAAGTCTTCAGTACAGAGCAGTTTATGCATTTTGGTTTCTTGGTAACGTGACAAAATGCCTTACTAACTTCAAGAGTGAGAAAAAAGGAGATGCTTGTATGAGAATGACTGGTTTTCATTCAGCAGGATTAACTTGAAAATTGCTTTGTTGTTCTGCTTTTTTGTTTTGTTTTTGCACATGATTTGAGCCTGTTGTTACTTTCTAACAGCATCATATGATACTTTTACTCAGTCTCTCCACTTTAGGGATCTCCTTTCTCTTTTTATATATATTTTTGTGATAGATTTTTTTGTGAGAATGAGACTATATTTAACCCCAATTTATCTCCCAGCACCAAACACTGTGCAGGTAACTTGTTTAACCTTTTAGTTTTTCTGTTGTTTTTTTTCAGCTTGTTAACAGGAACAGACTTTTCACATATACATACACTTATCACATTTATTACATAAGTATTCAATAATAACAATGCAAGTTAACACATATGCTGCCATCTTGACTAATTCTTTGACTAATCTGAATAATCAGTTCTGATTTTACTTGTATAGATGATCATTATGGATTTGGTTCATATTGTTTACTGTGGGATAATTTTGATGGAGAACATATCAGTGCCAATGAAAGCCAATTGAACATAAAGCAGCAAATGACAAACATTTTAAAGCTTTCAGCAGAGATCCACTGCTTATTCCTTTAAAAGTAGCCACTGATGCTTAGCTTGGTCTGTTTAAAAAGATGCTGAGAGGAAGAACAAAAAGAGATGCAAAAAGATGCTGAGAGGAAGAACTGATCTGAAACCAGCAGAGAAATCCTGATTTCAGGCAGCATTGTTCCACTGCCCTCAACCCTCTCATAGTGTGTAAGGACAAAAGAAGCCCTGTCTTACTTTCTCATCTGTCTTGAAGACTAGGCACCCATGTAATCTCTAGAAGCCTGACAGGACTTTTTTAGAAAGTAAATAATGCTTGGAAATCAACTGTTGGAATCAGGATTTGGTAAGCAGTTGGAGGGAGCAGCACATCAGAGTTCTCTCTTTCCTTAGTGAGGACTTCTTGAAAGAGGGCACAGTATTGTGGGCGATTGTTTTCTGAGTGGAAGCTCTATGTAGGCTGGTGAAAGCTCTGTAGCTTATGTAGGATGCATTCAGGGCTGTGAAAAGAGGAGCCCTGATTATGGAAATGGGCAGCAATTAGTGCTGCATGTTCACTTGTGTGAGGCCATTATAAAACATGTCAGCTGTAAGGAATCTTATTTTACCCTAATGTGAAACATCACCCTAGTGTGTTTTTAGAGACTTTTTTTGTCAAAAGAGGTCTTTTCCATCTTTTTTGCAGCTTCATGATGTCAAGGCCTTAAATTTACCACTATGTCTCACAGCTAGTTTAAAAGAATGGCCTTTAAGCCCTGATAATTCTTAGAACTACTACTTCATTATAAATCAATTTAAGTGTAGGAAAAAAATGCTAAAAGCTCCATTGTTGATTTTTCAAATTGGTTCCAAGTAACTGAAGAACCATGTTATTTGATTAGTGCTGCCATGTTCTGCAGTATAGTGTTTTCAGTGTATGCTAGCAGCCAGTTTAATCAGTTCACATTCCTGATTTGAACTGTTTATAATACTTTTGTACACTTGGGTGGTCTGGTGACAAGCACTATTCACCTAACTTCTTAAACTCCATATCTTTGCAGTAGGAGAAAGTAATTGCTTATCTTGTTCTGCCCTGTATGATTAACAAGTGTCAAGTAAACTAAACTCCTTACTTCATTTTTGGCCCACGTGTTTGTGACTGAAAGGTGTAAGTGCGTTTATTTTTAGGGACTTCAATCTTACTTGGACTTGCATAAAGTTTGAACAATCCATCCATCTCAGCAGTTATTATTTTTGTTAGTACTTGCTGCCAATATTGGCTTTGTACCAATTTTCATACAGTATATAAACAAATTAATATCATAACTGAAAGAGACTTAATCTAAGATAAAGCAATTACTGACGATGAATGAATGAACATGTTAAATGTACTGGACCCAATGCACTTCTATGTTAATCAACATGGTCATTCTTTGTCCTGCAAGATTCATATTAGACATGATAAAAATTGCTAATTTCTGACATTCCAGAGGGATCCAAGTCAGAAAGCACACTTTTATTTGACATATCCAGCAGTCTATTAAGAAACAGCCTTAGGATATCAACGCTAGGTCTCATTTCCTTATATCCATCTCATTTGTATTTAGTCACACAGTTGAATTGTTGAACACCTGAACATATTATAGGCTAATCCAAGTTCACTGCCAGCATAGAATTACTGTTACTCCATGTGACTTGGATTAGCTGTGGGATTGCCATGCTGTGGGTTGTGCTAATTACAGAGGTCAGTCATTCAAGCTGCATTGGAAAACTAGATTACATGCACCATAAAGTGATAGAATGAGTAGAAATATGTTGGTTCTGGGTGGGTTTTTGGTTACTGGAATAATGTGTTAGCTAGAAGATTGAAAAATCAATAGCCATCATAGGTCAATTGATGTCCATAGAGGGGGATGTATTTAGTCACACAAATGCACACAAAAAGAATTCTTTGATCAATAGAAGTCATGGATTATTGTCTCAACAGCATTGTTCCTAGAATGGTGAATGAGTTGTTTGAACATGGAATAATCCAGACTTAATTGCATTATTTTGTTACTATTCTGTTTCCAATTGCTCAGCCAGCCTCTGTTTCATCTTTCTCTGATCTTTGCTTACTCACAAATTTCTACTGAGGACAGTTCTCTCTCAATAGTTTCCCATGACCTTTCATGACAATTGATTTATAGTTTATCTTATTAATGTGCCAAGAATAGCCATAAACTGTCTCCACCATGTGCGTTTTCTGTCTATACTGTTCTGCCATGATACAGACTGCATTTGTCTGTTTTCAGAAGCAAAGGGATGGGAAGCCAATGTGAACTAGCCTAGTCTTAGGGTATAGATGATAATCCTGAACATTCCTAAAGATATGGGTCCAAGCAGTTGTTTAAAAAAAAAAAAAATTAAAGGTGGTTTCCCACAGCTAGAGACCAGGAGGATTAACTTGAAAATTGCTTTGTTGTTCTGCTTTTTTGCACATGATTTGAGCCTGTTGTTACTTTCTAACAGCATCATATGATACTTTTACTCAGTCTCTCCACTTTAGGGATCTCCTTTCTCTTTTTATATATATTTTTGTGATATATTTTTTGAGACTATATTTAACCCCAATTCATCTCCCAGCACCAACCACTGTGCAGGTAACTTGTTTAACCTTTTAGTTTTTCTGTTGCAATAATTTATAGAACCATTTTACTCTACATTTTATACAATTTTATGACAAACAAACAAACAAACAAACAAACAAATAAATAAATAAATAAGCTGCTTCTTTTAGCTTACTTTCATCCCACCATTCACACCATTTTCAATACATAACCTATTAGCCACTTCCTCACCACTTATAGCTTTTAGTTTTCACACAGTGCTTAGTGCTGAGGTTAAAGAGATTAATAAAAGAAAAATAAAAAATAAAATGTTTAATAAAAATGAAAGAAAATGAAGCAAGCATAGGGAGATTTAGTTTCTTGTGTATGTGCCCTTATAAACCAGCATAACAGATTAACAGATTTGCTAAAGACATCTGGATTTAATTTTTTTTTTTTTTTAGAATATTTGAATCAGTGTTTGTTGCAGGGAAGCAGGGACCTGCAGACCTGTGCTCATCTCATGTCCTTGGTATTGAGATCCAACAATTTATGTATGTATTTTCTACCTTGCTGACTTCTTTCTTTTAGCTGTTTGGTCTAAGAATCCCTGATCTGAGATGTTCTGCAGCAGAGTCCTGATCCAGATCAACAGGCAGGTTTCAGACTGAGACAGTTGTCAGTCTGAGGAGCTACAGTTTTCTCTCCAAAGTCTGCTGTCTTGTTAATTTTGACCTAGAAGGCTTTATTATTTTGAAAAGTTTCTCCTGTCTGCTGAAGGGTAACTTCTGGAAGGACAGTTGTGTTTGGTTAATTGGATTACTGATCAGGCAAAAGCTATGGCTACCACCACTTTTTCAACTCTGAATTTTACACAGAACAGGAGAGCTGGCATATCTATAATAAAACATACAAATTGATGATATTGTACTCTTGATATTGTGATATTGTAATTGTTATATTGTTTAATTGTCTAATTTTTATTTTCTCATTTTGTATAGTTATTGAGTTTATGATTTGAAAATTAATGTCTACTTTTTAGTCTACTTTGCACATTCAAACGAATAACATGTAACAGTCATGCTAACAGACTTTCACAATTAAGCAAAGTGCATATACTAGCATTGCAGCAAAAGAGGATAAAACAGAGCGGACACAGAGGTTTTCTGTAACCCCAATCACGCTGATATTGCTGCACACTTCTGTGCCTTTCATCAGTGTAAGACCACACAACAGCTTCAGGAGGTAGAACAAAGAATGGGTCAGTAACGTATATGAGCTTATGAAAGGGAAAATAGAGCACATTTTTCATAGAGGTATTAAAGCAGCATAACTCACAGGACTAGAAAGAGATTTGAGGTTTGCTGGAGGATTATTACAAGACAAACCAATACACAGTCCAAAATGAAGGTTGAAGGAGGACAGTGGTCAACACACAGCAAGCTTGATTGGGAGAAAGCAGTTAAAAAAAGAGGCAAGAGTCAAAACACAGGAAAGCAATTCACTACTGTATGTACAAGCCTCAGAAAAGGTGCAGTTGGCTAGACATAACAATGAATGTTTTAGTTCGCTTTATACACTGTTCATGCAGAAGTGTAAGTAGTTCAGCACTCAGGGGTGGGGGACCTATCCTGGGCTGATGTGACAAGTAGCTTGATTGATTTCCAGACTATTCTTCAAAGCAAACATTTAAGTCAGCCGTTTTTGCTTCCAATTACAGCGTATAGGTGGAAACTTTAAATGTTCCTATTTGTGATTTCTAATCATTATGTCTATAGTTTTAGCTATTTGATGTAAAATTATTCTTTTGACATGTATTGTTGTATTGTGTTGGAATGGAGTAGAATGTGGTATAATAGTATGTGTTATATAACATTACATACATTATACAATATATCTATATCTATCTATCTATATATAATGTTAAATTAGCATCTAAAATCAGTTACATTTTCAGCCAAGTACTTTTAAAACTCTTGATACAGTACACTGTCTTTCAATGTCCTTCGGTACCTTTATCTCTGTTTAAGACTTAAGACTCCAGAATCATAACTGAACCTGACTCACGCTCTCTTCCCTGTAGGACCCTTCAGTCACCAAAGTTGGCGGTGGGCGCAAGAAAACAGTTTCCTTCAGCAGCATGCCATCAGAGAAGAAAGTGAGCAGTGCAGCTGATTGTTTGGCCTTTATGCAGGGTGGCTGTGAGCTAAAAAAAGTACGGCCCAACATGCGTATTTATTGCCGTTTCTTCACCTTGGACCCTGAACAAGCCTGCCTGCGTTGGGAGCCTTCAAAAAAGGATGCGGACCGTGCTCGACTGGACATTTCCTCTATCCGAGAGGTCCGCACAGGTAAAAGCACTGAAACCTTTCTTCATAATGGCCCATCAGATCACTTGGCCGAAGAAGCTGCCTTTTCCATCATTCATGGAGATGATTATCAGTCCCTGGACCTGGTGGCATTGTCGCCTGATGTAGCAAACATCTGGGTGACTGGCTTACGGTATTTGGTGTCTCACCCTGGAGCCTTGTCTGGTGGAAGTGGAGGAGATGGAGGAGTAGGAGAGAGAAGCGTGGGAAGCAAGTTGAGGAGGGATTGGCTGGCAGCAGAGTTTGCCCTGGGAGATGAGGATGGGCATGGAATTGTGTCAGAGGACATAGCTGTGGCCACCATCTGCAAATTATGCCCTGGAATTAAGGAAGCAAAGGTGAGACAGTGTAAAATCGACTGCAAAATAATTATCAAATGGGCACAAATCTTACTTTTAATTAAATTTCTGTTTGATAAACTTCTAAATTTGAATAGTTTTTTCACAATTTGAACACATTCTAAAGCTTATTTTTGTAAAATGTGAACGTGTTATTACTGTCTAAAGCACCAAAATGGAAAACCAGCCAATTGTTTTGTTAGAGATAGACCTTGAGTCTCTATCTGAATGATTGTATAGATGCAGCTATTGCTGTTACTATACTAGCAGTTCCTATTTTGATCCTTTTTTAAAGGCCTAGTACTCTATGTAGAACCTTCAATGGTCTACCCAGAGTATCATACAGGAGTACCCATAAGGGTGTTTTTAATGAGTTCACTCATTAAATAACAGAATTCGATTTTGGGGTTAAAAGCGTAAAAGCATCAGGGGACTTCATAGTGTTAAACAAAACAAATTACAAAGTTGCAGATGACAGAAACAGTAGTAAAGCCCCTGTCTCTGCATCACTGCTCAGACTGGCTGCTGTGCTTCACAGTGACTTGGGGAGTGGAATTTAACAGCTGCACAGACACACATGTTTGTATGTGTGTGTGTGTATGTGTGTGGAGGGGAAGTTTGCTGACAGCTGAGGACAGAAGGAGGACAGAAAAGAGCAACAGAACCATGCCTCTAAGTCTCTGTGACAGCGGGTGTGAGGCATCTGCTTCATGTGGCAACAGAAAAGACAAATAAAGGCACTAAAGGGCAAACAGACAGGGCAGAGAAGTGTAGAATCTGTGCTTCTGCCTGTGATTAGCAACCCTCATTACTGTGCTGTAATCTTCTATATGCTTGATCGTGTCAAATGTTTGTGGAAATCTGCCATTACTGTTTGGCGCAGGATTTGATAAACAGTTACAATAAGACACAGATGGTTAGAGACAGATAATTTAGAGATATTCCACATTTCTAAGCATCAAGTTCAGCATTCAGAATCTTTGACAGTTTAGAGGAGCTTTAGAGGAGGACACTTTTGAAAATCTTCTTAAAAGAAAGCCCTAGTTTGTACCTCCTATGATGTTTTTTTAAACTAAATACCAGCTCTCACTATTGTTTAATGTTTTGTGATATTTTTATTGAATAGGGTTTCCAAATGTATTTATAACATATATTGTAGTCTATTGAACTGTATCTATAACTATAAGTCTCCCCTATCTACACTCTCTATGCTTTAGGTACGTTTGCGCTTTAAGGAGATCCAACGTAGCAAAGAGAAGCTGACATCTCATGTGACACTTGAAGAATTTCAGGAGGCTTACTGTGAGCTGTGTACCCGGCCTGATGTTTACTTCCTTTTAGTGCAGCTATCAAAAGACCAGGAGTGCCTAGATGTACAGGACCTACGTCTTTTCTTGGAGACGGAGCAGGGGCTGCCATTGGCCACCACTGAAGGCTGCCTAGAGCTCCTGCGGCGCTTTGAACCCTCTGCAGTGTGCCGTGAGAAAGGTCTCCTGGGCCTAGATGGCTTTACCCACTATCTTCAGTCAAATGAGTGCCAGGTGTTTGACCCTGAGCACCAGTATGTGTGTCATGACATGACCCTGCCCTTGTGCCACTATTATATCAGTACATCCTACCGCTCCTATCTGCTAGATGATCAAGTTCATGGTAAGGCCGATCTGTTAGGGCTGACACGAGCGCTACGATCTGGGTGTCGATGTTTGGAGCTTGGGGTAACTGATGGACCTGCTGGGGAACCGCTTTTGGGTGTTGATCATGAGTCAGACACCAAGCACCATCATCATCACCACCACCACCACCATCATCACCACAGCCTAGTTACACTGCTCAGTGCTCTGGAATTAATTAACAAATATGCCTTTCTCAACTCTCAGTACCCATTGCTACTATACTTGTGTCAGCGATGTTCCCCCAGCCAGCAGCACACGCTAGCACTGCACCTAAAGAAGGTATTTGGAGCAAAACTGTACAGGCCAGAATGCTTGCCCATTACTCCCGGGGGACGGACTTCCACACTACCCTCTCCTGAGCAGCTAAAGGGAAGGGTGCTGCTGGTAGGCAAAAAACTGCCTCCAGAAGAGGAGGGCTCTGAGGGAGAAGTATCTGAAGAGGATGAGGAGATTGGTGGTGGAGGTCCACTGGCTGGTCGTCGGATGACCATTCCTGGGGAAGAGGACCTAGGGGTTGTTCTGGTGGTTCCACCTCCGCCTCAGCCAAGGCGACTTCGATTGCGGCGAGAGCTTTCTGATCTGATTGCAGTGGCTCGCACTGGTAGCTGTAACTTCTATACTCACCGTCCTAATACTCAGCAGTCTCAACAAACCTCTCCTCCATCCACTCCCTCTACACCCAGCACCCCAGGTTTCCCAGACTCCTCTTATTGGACCCTCTGCTCTTTAGGAGAGGGTGAAGCAGGCCGGCTGGCAAGTGAGAGCCCAGAGGAACTGGTGAGCTTCACTAAGCGCTGTCTTACTCGAGTTCGGCCAAGCTCAGTCCGGTTGGACTCCAGCAACCCCAACCCACAAGGCTACTGGAAAGGAGGTGTGCAGCTGGTGGCACTCAACCAGCAGACACCAGGTGCCATGCTGGATCTAAGCCGAGGTCGCTTTGCCCAGAATGGAAGCTGTGGATATGTGCTAAAGCCAGCTGTCATGAGAGATGAGGTCTCCTACTTCAGTGCACAGTCACAGGGCTGTGTGCCTGGTGTACCACCACAGACACTCAGGGTGAAAGTTATCAGTGCTCACAATCTGCCCAAACCACAGGGTTCTGGGGCCAAGGGTGAAGTCATTGACCCCTATGTGGTGCTAGAACTGCACGGTGTACCAGCAGACTGTGCTGAGCAGAGAACTCGCACCGCAGCCCAGAACCAGGATAACCCACTGTTTGATGAGACCTTTGAGTTTCAGGTAAGAGAGAGTTTGATTCTGCTGACTTGCACAGTATCAGTAATATTTTCCACAAGACATATTTAAAGACCAGCCTGACAAGATGGAATTAACAGTCTAGCTTTTTTTAAATGCCAATTGGGATTAAGAATCAGACAAGGCTTGTAATTACTGGAGAACAAAACACAGCAGGGAAGAATTATATCATAACTGGTTCATTTCCATATTTATTGATACAGTTGTTATAAAAAAAAGTTAATTGCTTGACTTTTGTAAGAGCTTTACGTTCAAAGTAGGAGTTGATCTCTGAAATATGGCTTTAAAACATTTATGTGAGTATGCATTTTGGAACATGTTTTTGGCAGAATTTATTCTAAAGTGAAGCAACAAATATATACAGCAGGGCTATTAAGTATCACGCATTGAGAGTGACAGTTATGCAATTTGGTCTTTTCTCCCACCACACATTGTATTTCTTACGCAGAAAAACTTTTTGACTATTTATCATATATTTAATATGCCGCAGCGCCCAAAACGTATCTGTCCGCACCGCTGTCGCTATGGAACCGGGCAGGAATCAAGTGCATCTCCCCTTGAGTTCTTAGTCGAGCCTGACACTTATCAGCCAATCAAAAAAAGAGGCTACACAATAGCCAATCAGAAAATAGAGGGGGTATTTTCGATGGTCGGTTTGAACAAAACCTCAACACGAAACAGCCTGTCTCTGGACGGGACATTGTCCTCAATCATGACACACGGTGTACGTGGGGGGTTGGAAATGTCACTCTTGCCTGTCTTCAAATGAACTGAATCATGTTATAAACAAACAAAAACTCACTTCCAGCTACACTTATTTTATTAAAACTCCTCCCTGTTTGTAATTGCATGCATATTAATTGTAATCTTGTAGTTCGCCAAGCTGTTTTGTGCCATAACTCAGCAGCACTGTGCCATATTTGCAATCTGTAAATTTGATTTCAGTGTTTACTATCTCTACTATCTCTATGCTGGACTTCTCAGTAATATGACTTTCAGCATCACTGGAAATTGGTAAAAGAGAAAAGAGGCTCTTGCTAATAGTGAATCTTCACAATTATCTGTAATGTTTAAGATTGCTGAAAGTTTTCTCTTTATATAAACCAATGTAACAGGGATAAAAGAGTCCTCCATGACTTCTGTGTAGCACACATCCACTTCTCATAAGGATAACAAAACGGCCTGACAAATTAACACTAGGATCACAAAGTACAGCACAAATATTTCAATATAAACATATTAAATGTTTCAGTATTTTTCCTTTAACTGACATATTATAAAATACACACTGTTCCACATTACCTAACCACCCAAATGTGACAATCCTTGATTTTAAAAAAAGTGCTACTATAGCATATTACTGAGGTAATATTAAATTGAAATGTGACAGTAACAGAAATATTATTGCTTAGCCTGGACTTTGGATAAACAGTTCACGAAGGCCTGAGTGAATACCACAGTGTGGCAGAACGCCACTGCAAATTTGAGGTCTGAATCAAAACAAACTCTATGTGAAGCTCTAAACTAGAAGCCACATCTCCATGGAGAAAATGGCAGGAGTCATTTGTTCTTGTGCCCTGTATGCGATAATTATTTCAAATTGATAAGATTATGGACTTCACTTTAAATGATTGTTATGGAGACATATAGAATGGCCACAAGTACAGGCTGTCTATAATAAAAAATGCTATAACCTGTTTAGTCTAATTAGGTGGTTGATGGTTGAAAGGAACAACTTTGCTTGTAGTGCCATAGTTTACATTTTAAATTTTTTGTTTCCTTTTAGTTCAAACTTGTCTCCAGTAATATGGAAAACAATTAAGTTCATATGAATGTGTGCACAGGCAGAATCCCATTATGCAATAGGAACAAAAAAGGCCTTGATTCATGCATGTTTTAGAAGTTATAGTCTTACAACATGCAGATTAGTAAAAGTGACATATAATTTGTACAGTATATATGCTATGCATGCTAAAGTTTCCATATATGAGTCCCCACATTAAGAAACCATGTGCTTTTGCAAAATGTGCATTTGCTACATATTTCTTATTTTGCTTATATTATTTACTTACACAGAAACGCAAGCTAGGGTAATTGCCTGGAAAGTCCAAACACAGAACTAGACAACAGGCTTGGATGTAACATGAATTGTCGCTAACATCTGATAAAATTTCACTAAGATACAGCGGGATATGAGCAGAACAACTAATCAAATCTGAACAAGAGTCAAAATGCAGTTTGGATTTAATCACTTGGCAGGAACATAAAACACGACATGAAAAAAAGTGCTTGGCAGGGAGTTCCTGACATGTTTACAGTAGGTATGATTGTGTTTCTCTCTCAGAATGGTGGCAATTAGCACATTGTAGTAATCTAGTACTCTAGCATTCTAGTAATCATATGAAAATGACATGAAATGATTCAAAGATTTCACTGAAGTTTTTGACAAATTACACAATCTTTTTTTGTGATATTCCAAATATGCCATGCTATGCCAAGCTATAATGAGGTCAACAAAGTTTATAATGTACCAGTAATTGAGGTGAATGCATAGTTGCAAATGGATAGAGCAGCTCTTGTAGATCTGCAATTTTGAAAGCAGCAGCTAATGCTACCGCTAAAAATACAATCTCGGATCACAGTCAGCCTAATTACAGCCTAATAATTAAGGAATGCAGATAAGGTCGGCAAGTTTCTCCTTAACCACTTAACAAGGCTGTTTTGCCTGTGAATGCTCAAAAGTTTGAGGAAACTCATCGTAATTAAGAGTCAATCTGACCCACACTTATCTTTAGAACATTTCACTGAGGATTAAATGAATCTCATTGCAGCTACATTCTTTCAGTGACTGTTGCTTCCCAATTTTTATGAAGAGATCTGCTCTACACACACACACAAATAATTCACAAACTAAGTGTGATATGGTCGATGACTCTTGCTTCATCACTTTGCTTTTTTTAAACACATTCATCACAAAAAGCAACTTATCCTTAATGGTACCCATCTCTCTGCATTTGTGTCTCTGTACACTTATATTATTTAACTGTGATCACTGTAATTTAATATAGACATTGTTTTTTATTGACTGGTATGTAACATTATAAATATTAACTGTGATAGTCCTATATTGAATCTAGTAAGGTACACTAGGTTGACGTGACTAAGGGTCAGTTTTATTTTGATTCAAATACATTTTTATGCATTTTAAGGGATATTCTGTGTTTTAGAAGTAAGTAAGGTTATTATGTAGAATATGGAATAATTTTTTGTTTATCTAAAATAAAAAGAACAATTAAAAGAAGTTTGCATGTACTACAGGGGTTTTCTCTGGGTACTCCGGTTTCCTTCCCCAGTCTAAACACATGAATTACAGGCTGACTGGCATCTTTAAATTGTACATACAGTGTAAATACATGCGTGAGTGTGTGTGATTGTGTTCTGTGATGGGTTTGCACGATGTCCAGGGGCCCCCCACCTTGTGTTCTGAGTCCCCTGGGATAGAGGCCAGGCTTTCTATGACCCTGTGTAGAAAAAAGGGTACAGAAAATAGATGGCTATATTTGTGATATTTGTAACTAGTGTAATATTATCCATTATGCAGCCATACATTTTTCTTGTCTACGATCTGTTTGCTTAGTATATATTGCTGTTTTCTTTTCATTTCTTTCTTTCTTTCTTTCTTTCTTTCTTTCTTTCTTTCTTTCTTTCTTTCTTTCTTTCTTTCAAAAATTGTGTTTCGCTGACTTACTGTGTGTATACCTATGGGCTGTTGATCTAAAGAATTTTATCTTTGTTCTGTGCTTTCCTGCTTTTAGAGAATTTTAGAGAACATGTGCAAACACATACAAGCCTGACTTACTCACCTCTGTGTGTGTGAATGTATGCTGTGTCACGCACACTTTCTGTGTCCAAATACCACGATTGATTTAAAGGTTTAATGAGAAAAGTAAATGAACAGGGTTGACAACATATTGAGATTGTTAATAAATTATGAGTAATGGTGCAATGTCGTTTGGTATTGATATACATTATTGGAAGAACGGCTCAAATTGATGTAATCAAAATGTATGTAAATTTTGTTTTTGGATAAAAATCTAGTTTAAAATCAGCACATGTGTAGTACATGTATGATATGGTGCTTAGTATTTGGATTAATCCAAACAATATTTGCACATATGTTAGTGTGCTTACAATTCACTGTAGTTTTAAATTAGGCTTAAAAATGCTAAATATTTTAATGTGCAGAGTTTTTTTCATAGGTGAACATGCCAGAACTGGCACTGCTCCGGTTTGTTGTTCTGGATGATGACTACATTGGTGATGATTTTATTGGGCAATACACTATTGCATTCGAATGCCTACAGCCTGGCTACCGAAATGTGCCACTGCTTGGCCTGGCTGGAGAGCCTTTACCCCACGCCAGCCTGTTTGTTCACGTGGCTATCACAAATCGCCGTGGTGGAGGCAAGGCTCAAAGACGTGGCCTATCTGTAAAGCGAGGAGGGCGTCGAGGAAGGGAGTATGTCACCCTCAGAAACACAGCCATTAAAGTTTTAGATGACACCTTTCGCTCTGCTGGCACTCCACTCAAAGAGGCCACTGACCTGCGGGAGAACTCACTTGTAAGTGCGACTGGTAGATTCATGTAACTCTGATTGACAAATTTTTACAGAAAATCTATTGAAAGATCAGTGCTAATTGTTTCTGTTGTGCACCACTCTACATATATTACTCTGTAGCAATATAATATGGAAAAAAATATTTGAAGCACAGAAAAAGTAAGTGGAAAATGGTATATTTTGATTTAGTAAATTAAACATAACTGTGTATTCTAAACAAATGGGAAGCAAGAATCAAGACGTTACCAGCTGTACTGTATATTTACTGTATGTATCCCTGCCATCAAATTTGTCCTGTGTTTATATTTAATTATCAGCTCTAAACATGTCTCATGCTATAGGGTCTATTAAAATACATGTAGGTCGGTACACATTCACTGTCTATTCATTCATATTCCAGAGAGGGCTTGCCTTCCTGTCTCACTAATTTGATGCATGTGTGAGGTAATTTGTGGAATTAGATGTTACCTGCCTATATGAGAGAGCAGGAGGGTAGGATTATTCCAGATGTTTCAATACCTAAACACACACACACACACCCCTACCCACACACAACCCCCTCCAGACAGACATGCACACACACACACACACACACACACACACACACACACACACACACACACACACACACACACACATACACTGACACACCTACCCCACACACCCCTCCAGACTGACATGCACACACATACATGCATACACAGGCACACCTACACACACACACATATTCGTACACAGGCACACACACACACACACACCCCATCCCCCGCCCCCAGGAAAGTGTCACAACAATGTGTATATGGAACGATAACTAAACAATAAGCAATTTGAAAGTATGGAAGTGGTGATTTATTGTCCATCTTTGTTTTTTTGCATTCGGGTCTTTTTATGTGTATTTATTCATATCAACAATGAGTTATTTCTCCTTTTCTGTAGAGTGCTACAGTGGCATTTAAGGAGCAATGTGGGCTCCCCCCAGTGTCCACGCTGAAGCAGTGCATGCAGAGTCTGGCCACAAGGCTGCAGGGCCCTGATGCTTCCCCAGGAGCCAGCCTGATCCTGAAAGATGGTTATCCCTGCCTGGAGCCACTCACAAACCTGAATGACACCACACGCAAGCTGCTTAATGCTTATGACACGGTGAATAACTCACGTGCTCAATCATTTACAGAGAAAAACATATCCTTAAAGGACTCTAAAGCAGACAGAAGGTTTATGCCTGCCTTTATTGATTACGTTGAAGCTGTTTCCTAAGATACGAATGCAGCAATTTTAAGGAGAAACAGATCTTCGAAACTAGAGCTTCTCTTTAGCCTGACCCATGTCAAGAGAGAATACACACAAGCAGTGTCACTATCTGTATCTGCACCTGTATCTGTTCAGCACACCAAATATTCAAGTATTCATTTCTGTGTCTGTACTGTATACAGATTTTTCCCAATACCACTCAAGCAGTTATTATTTTTGTTTGTAACTGCCCCAGGACAAACTACTATATACCACTATGGCCCTGTTACTAAGGCAGTTATAAAGGACTAACGAATAAATGCTGTAAATGCATCGATCATGTTAATATTAATGAATGTGGGATTTTTTTTTCCCTTTGATATTTATGTCTGGCTGATGTATCCCACAGGATCTTGCTACACACTTCTAATCACAAACAGATGCCCTATGAACCTTTCTGGCAAGCCTTCTAAAAAGACATGTGCTTCCTGTTAGTGTCTGTTTATTTGTGTTTAGATCACGTTATCTGTCCATTCTAAATAATGTATTCATATTCAGTTACATCCATAATCTACAATATATACACAAAGATGCCTTCAGACAGATACTGCTTGTGGACAAAAGGAAGCTAATTTTTTCAAGCTGTGACTGAAGTTATATTTACATAAACACCCAGGGGAAATATTTAGGGCTTCCTGAGGAATAAATATTGGTCAGCTGTGTGAGGCTTGATTAAATACACTTCGGCCTTATTTACTCAGATACTTGTTTAACCCTGAATTACCTGTTATTTAAATTTAGATACTATATTGTAAATGGGAGATATTATAACTCAACAAAATATCAGTACTAAGGTATAATAAATGACAAAGAAATTCATAGTGGACTTAACTTTAGTCATTAATCAGATAAATCCTGGTCAATGCAGGTGCTGATTTTTTAAATCATATATATATATATCATGGGTGTTTCCTGTTATTGAACTGATGAGGACGGCCTTCTATTTCCCCTTCAAACCTCACAGTACTGACAGTGAGATATTTAGGGTAATGTTCATGCCTGGCTCCACATGGGCAACCACCTGAAGTTATCTGGCTGATGAGCCCAATGCTTTATTTCTCTCTATTAATAGCTCTGTGTGTAGGCAGGTTCAGGCACAGCAGAACAGCATAACACTACAATGCATATAAAGAGTCTACACACCACTGTTAAAATTGCAGGTTTAGGTGATGGTAAAAAAAAAAAGTCATGTCAGAACTTTTTTCACACTCAAAACAACATATAAAAATTAAGTGAAAGAATCATCTTTAGGGAAAAAGGAAAAAATAAAAAACAGTAACCAATTGCATAAGTGTGAACATCCCTAAACTAATATTTAGTTGAAGCACCTTTTGATTTGATTACACCACTCAGTGTTTTTGGGTAGGAGTCTGTCATCGTTGCACAGTTTGATTTATCTTGACAGTATTTCCCTCTATTTCTATGTGCAAACACATTCTAGAGCAGATTGCAAGGGCATTTCCTGTGCATAATCTGCTTCAGGTAACCCCACACATTTTTAGGCTCTAGGTGGTTCATATAAAAACACAGATGCCCAGACGCCTGAAGGTTTTGCACTAAAATCGATTGGTATTTGTAGCTATTCATGATTCCCTCTATCTTTATGAAAGCCCCACTTTTGGCTGAGGAAAAGCAGTCCTAAAGCATGATGCTAACACCACCATGCTATACTGTGGGAATGTCAGATGAAACAGCTGAGCTTTATTTGGGCTTAAACAGAATAATTTAATTAAGAACAGCAGTATGATAATTAGCTTTGAACATGTAACTGAACATGATTGGCTCATTTCCAACATAGCCACACCCACAATAAAGGGTATACACCCTTATGCAACCAGGTTGTTGTTATTTGTAACAACATTCGCTGAATCATTCACTCTGGAGCAATCTGATTAGGATCCCATTGGGGTGTGATTACCTCAGGCACAGAGGTGGTCATTTGTGCTCCTAGCATTTGTGCATCCATCTTTTGTTCTCTTCCAATGGGACTGTTGACTCAGGTTCATGTGGTGCATCTGAAACAGGCAGGAGTTTGGCCTGGCTGTCTGGCCAGGCTGCATGTTATAAATATCTACACTGTGGGAGAGGGCAGACAGGGTCTCTGCTTAGTCTGAGACAAGTCTACAATCTGTGTCAGTGAGTATGTGTCCTCTGTAAAACTCATGTTGCCTGTGTGTCCTTACAGATGATCTCAGCTAACAAACAGCTAATAGAGAATGCGGATGCTGTGCAGGAGAGGATCGCTCAGGTGCAAAAGGAAGGTGAGTTTGATGAAGAAGAGGACATCTGCTCTGTTGATCTGAGTTATATCAGACTGTTTTTGATGAAGATACAGCACCAGAATGAATATTTAATAGATATTGCATTAGAATTATTATTTAAGTGAAACAGAGTATAAACCAAAGTCTGTTTCATTGTTCTGTGTCATCTATCATGGGAAAGTCATATCCTGGACAGATATGGATATATATTGGGACATCATAAATCTCATTCTCCTCAACTTCTGTTCTCTCAACACATGACATGTCTCATTAATCTAGGTTTAAGTTTTTTTTATTTTTGTTTGCAAATAAATAGAAAAAGCTGCCAACTAGAGGGAGGTGCACTGCTGGTGCTTTTGTCCTTATGAGGATGAAACACTGTAATGGAACATGATGAGTTCCACATTGCTGGACTGGTATAGGAGATAAAGAGAGAGAGTTGAAAGTGGGCAGCTTAGAGAAGAGACAAAAACAAGAGGGAATTTTATCAATAGTAATATTGTGCTTTACTAGCAGAAACAGATGCAGGCCACTATTGGTCAACTAGGTTCTGGCACCAAACATTAAATGATGTCTTTCTGCTCACATATGATCATTAAATGCATGCATTACAGTTTATACTGTAATACTCCTCTCCAAGGCATGGTGTTTCATGAGGATCTAGCCAAGCTGGGGGAGAAGGAGAACCTGAAGGAGCGAAAGCTGAGCAAAGCTGTGGAGAGCTTCACTTGGAACATCACTGTACTAAAGGTTCCTGCTCGTACATTCACTCATTCTCCTAATCTTCTAAGAGTGCCAAAATGCCACTGGGGCTTTAAGCCCTGTGCTGTACTTATGTCTTTGTTCTTTTTGCATCGGTTGAATGATGAAATCTTTCAGTATTCTGTACTCTGTTTCTATCACTCATATATCACATGGTACCTTTACCTCTCGTTCCCAGGGTCAGTGTGACCTGCTGCGCAGCGCCAAAATGGATGCCCTGGATGCTCTGCGGCAGCTGGTGTTGGCCTGTGAAGCCTCCGGTTTGACCTTGAACTCTGATCTCCAGTACACACCACACAACCTAACCTCCAGAAGGGGCAGCAGCCATGGAAATGGTCGCATCTGAGCTCTCTCAAATGAGCTGAGCATGAGTTGTTGAACCTGCATTAAATGTGGATAGATAAATGGTGCAATAATTAAGAGACGAGAGCCTTTTTTATGGGACGAGAGCCTCTCATGAAGTATATAGCCAGGTCATGTGATTCAGACAGTAGCCACGTGAATATATAAGTAATGTGCGATAGGTCCAAGGGACAATAAAAGGAAATGCCTAAAAACTAGCGAGGATGGGTTCTTGTTTGTGATGATCAGAAATGCTTCTGAGAACAAAAACTGTGTAGCATACTTACAATAGAATTGAGTTTAGAGATAAATTGGTTAGTTTTTTGTTTTTGGGCAAGTCTTTGTTAAGAGAATCCAGTAGTGAAGAAAAACCTTTTTAAAGCTCCTAAGTTTGCAAGGAACATTGACCTGTTTAAAGGTAAAGATTAGCATAGATTCATCCGGCATACATACAGTAGGAGATAATCTCCTTTACATCCAATATTCATACTCCCATTGATATATCAAACGTTATGTAATATATATTAAATCAACTTTAAGAGAAGGTATTTTCTCCTGTTTCTCATTACATTTAGAGTAAACGCAAATTGCAATGCTGCTCACTTGCATTAATTGAGCTCTCTGATCAAACCCATACATTTAAAAAGTGAACAATGGCACGCACATCATTATATATATCGTCACCCTTGCCAAAGTCCACAATACCAATGGTCCCTGGTCTTGGAGAAAGAAGAAAAATCACTTCCTTTCATAGTGAATGTTGGAAACTAGGTTACCTAGTTAAACGTTAACAGTAAGCATAGTCTAACCAGTTAAACCTGAAATGGTGGATGAACACTGGAGCATTAACTGATCTCCTGGCTAATATTATGGCTTACATTGTTAACACTTATTAACAGTCTTCTGATACAGAGAAGAGAAGAGAGAAGAAGCTTTTGAAAGTATTTTCTCAACTGCTTGAAAAGCAGCACTGAAAGCGGACTGTGTTTTCATGTTTCAACAGACTTTAACATAGTAATATAGAAATGCCAATACTGTATGTGACTTTTGACAGTGTAAAGATATTTTTCTTTTTTGTATTGTTGACAAATAGATAATGTGTGTGAGTACTGTAATCAGTATTTGTGTGAACACACCAATATCTGTAGCTAGGTACTTAAATCTGTGTTTGTGTTGATTGTTAGGAAAAGCATTGTTAGTTATGAAGAACTTTGCTGAAGGATTGTTACATTCAAAAGGATTAAGAATGGCTAAAAATATTCATTTCTTATTTCGTATTTTTTTGAATGAGAAGAACCACATTGGATTTATCTTCTAGAGTACTAACAGGCACATGTAATATTTTCTTATCATGAATGTGTGTGTGTTTCTAATCATTCCATCCTGTACTGATCTTTCTTCTTTTACCTCTTCTACTTAACTTTCAAAAGCAGCACACATTATGAATGAGTCTCATTTTCTCTGTCCTCTTCCCCCTCATTCTCTCTGCCGGTGTACTGGTGATGAATGTCCACAGGTAAACTTGGGTGTCCCTGCTTATGTTTACACATACTGTATGTGCATCATGTTCAGCAGATGTACTCTGCGCTTCTTAATTAACAGTTCGTTTGTGTTGGTGCAACTGACACCAAACACAACTCAAACTGACACATTATTTATCCTCTATAGCAAACCGCTGAGGCATTCTTTAATGACCTGTACGCATGATCCGCTAACGGACTAGAAAACCCTCTCCTTCACCGGATCTGCTTACTTCTTGCTGGGCTCATGGCTGAATAATGAATGCCAGTATTACCTTTCGTTTTTTTTTTGTTTTTTTTTTTAATGGTTGGCGCTACGCACAGTCTAGGGTCACAGTAGTTTAATTCCGCAGAGCAATGTTCATGTCTATGAGATTAGAGAAGTATGACATGTTATGGGAATGAATGCCCAAGTAAACAAATACAATATATTAAAAACAGATATCTAGCATTGCTTTGTGGAATAAACCACTACCTCCAGAAATACATGTATGCAGTACATTGTCAACAGATGGTATCAGTGTACCTATAGGTTTTTTATCTCTAGCTTGTTCTCTAGTTTGTGGTCTGTTTCATTGTAGATGTAAATGTATCGTATCAGTCTGGACTAGCCAGATAAGCCCTGCGGTATTAAGTAGCCTGAAGGTGAACACTTCAGTTGGTGCTTTGGTATTGCATTGTTTATTTACCTGGACGACCTCTGTGAACCCTCAACAGTAGTCTGGTTTGTCTGTAAAAGCTTTTACGTGTGACTGCTGTCCTCTGCACTCAGCGTGCTTCTGTTGTGTCTGCCTTCTCTGTGACCTTTCAAACAAAACTGCTCTTTTGGTCTGAGTTCTGACTCTAGTTGTTGTACAAACAAAGAGTATTTATTAAAGGTGATAAGTGTGTTTTAAAGACGATTAACTTTGAAGCGACTTTGCTTTTATTTTGAAAAGCCATTTTGTATTCTTAAAGATTAACATTATGATAATATAATACAGATATGGCAAAGACTAAATAAATCTTTTACTGATTATCTCTGTCTACGTTGTACTATGTTGTACCTTTTCTTTTACTGTTAGTCTGACTTCTTGTCTTAATTCAATACACTTTTATTTTTGTAATTTTGGGAATTATTGAGCTCCCGTTTTAAACACTAGGTGGCAATGTTTAGCAGATAAATATTCGATTGGGACAGCAAGTATGAAAACACTGTAATTTAACTCTCTGTCCTAAAGGCTAAAGAATTAATGTTTTTTGTCAAGTCACACTCCACATTGATGGTTAATGTCTCATATGGCATTAGGATTTCTGTTTTTACCTAGCCTATTATGGCATAATTTTAATTTTGTTGTTTAAGAAAAACTGCAAAACAAATTAAACGGTGATATCAAATTCATTTCTGCTTTGAGACACCTCAAGTGCTTATTAATAAGCATCTAATATTTTAAGGTGTTATTTTCAACCACTAAGATTCAATGTAAGGTTATCCAAACAGAGCTAACAACATCTCACACTGAAAGTCAACATGTTCTGAATAAAATTTTTTCTTGCACTTATAAAATAATAAATTTGTTTATACTGATTGAAAAAGGCTTTTAAGACAATGGAACCCCAGGTTTCCTCCGGGTACTCCGGTTTTCTCCCAGCCGGTTCAAGACAAGCATGGTAGGTTGATTGGCATCTCTGGAAAAATTGTCCGTAGTGTGTGATTGTGAGTGAATGAGAGTGTGTGTGTGCCCTGCGATGGGTTGGCACTCCATCCAGGGTGTATCCTGCCTTGATGCCCGATGACGCCTGAGATAGGCACAGGCTCCCCGTGACCCGAGGTAGTTCGGATAAGCGGTAGAAAATGAATGAATGAATGAATGAATGGAACCCCAGCATACAGGTGAAAAGTTTAATACAATTAGGCTAGAACAAATAAAAATACTGTTCTGTTGTTCTTGCAAAAATAACATTCACAGTATTTAACTATTTCTGATATTTGCTCTAAATAGTACAGAAGTCTGGACATAACACAAAACCAACTTATATACAAAAGGAATGGATATTATATCAAATAGGCAAAACAGAGTACAGTTTTAATAATTTTTAGAATGTTGTGACGTGTCCTGAATAGATTGTTGTTTAGAAGATCTTTAATGAAGGAGGCTGATATCAACTTCATTATCCACACTCTAGAACGTCATGACTTCATCATTGTGTTCATCAAACCGCTCTTCAATTACATTTAGCAGTATATTTGTATCATTACCATTTTATCATCCTGGAATACGGGAATATAATCAGGAAAGAGGGATCGCACCATAGTATACACCTGGTTCTATAAAATTGCCTCAGATGTGTTGTTGGTTATATGACCATACAAAGCAATCGGTGAACCTAATGATTTCCACAACATGGAAAATTGTCCTCAGACAATTATGAATCCCCTAAATAATTAACAGCTGGCAACAGACATCTTTTGTCTTCCTATGTGCAGATGTAGGAAATGTGGCAAAAGCTGACTCATTAGACTGTATTAATTTTTCCATTACTCAGGAGTCCATATTTTGGGGAATTTGCCAGATATTGTGTATTGCATGTGTCTGGCATTTATCAGACATTCATGCATTTATCAGACACCCTTATCCAGAGTGACTTACAACTTAGCAATGGAGGGTTAAGGGCTTTGCTCAGGAGCCCAGCAGTGGCAGCTTGGTGGACCTGGGATTCGAACTCAAGACCTTCCGACCAGTAGTCCAACACTTTGATATGCAAACACTGTTCCTCTTTGCAAATACCATATACTGTCAAGACATTTGGCAATGTTGACCATGACACATTAAATAATTTCATAATTTCATAAATTTTATGTGACTTGTGTACAGAAGAGCATTGTTGCAATGCAAAAAATGCATCTTATTCTTACTAAATTGTTATTTCATTATTATGAGAAAACAGCTTGTTATAAAGAAAAACCTTTTTACTAGAAGAATACTTTGGCATCTGTGACTTTGAAAGAATATTTCGGCATCTGTGTAAATGCTGGGATCTCATGTTCCACTGCTCAGTGGCACTAAAAGCTCATTAAGCCAAGCATTAAACAGTATTTTAGTGATTCTGTCAACTGCTCAAATGTCAAAATCAAATGAACATTGACAATTATGTGTTTTTAGAAATTTATCTCATAATAACAAGATGATTTTTATTTATTTTATCAATCACACCATGCTGCAATGTGCCTCAGTGGGAATGTAGCTGCTATTAATGCACTATTTGGCCTTTTTGGAACTGGACTAATCAAAGTCCCAACTCCCAAAACCTCAAATGTAATGTAATCTTCAAGTCTTTTTTTAGATGTTTTTTAAATGATTTTGTCCATCCACTCCACGCGTGATTGTATCTAGCGTAGGATAATTAACATGTTTACCTCTAGGTGGAGACATGGTCAAGAAAATTCGTTCTGCAACCCAAGTTTGCTCAAAGCTCAGACCAGCTGATGTGATCAGCTTCAAGGTTAGAGAGAAAAACAATTTCTACACAGAATTTGAAATTAAATTTGCCCTATTTCTGTTTGTTGGAATTACTTGAGATTCAAGCTCCAGTGTCCAAACTTGTGTGAATATAAAAGTAACTCTCTGTCCTGCCCCCACACAATATTGTTGTATGTCTCATAGGGACTGATAGAGCAGATGTAAGCAGATGGGGCACTATGATAACTACACAGGTGACATGACAGGACATCAGCTCCTAATGTAGGCCACATCTGGCTGCTGCTAGTGTGTGTCAACACACATTCGTCTATGTTATGATTTTGCTTGGGGCCAAGCTGCTTTCTGGGATCTCAGGAATCGCTACTTCATCAACTATTTTATAGCTGGATTTAGTATAAAATTAAATAGTTACATGTAGGACTTTCAACACCCGAATACATGAGTGATATAATAGATTTGGATTCATGTGAACCAAAAAACGATAAATATTATCCAATTTTTATCAAGTTTCTGATTCCTTGACCATCACATTTGTATGTTCTTGTTAAACAGCTAATTCAAGATCTATACCCATTTGCTGTTATAATACTCTCCACCTTTCAGTGAAAAATTTCCCTAGATGCCGGAATATTTCTTTGGGGATTTTGGTTCATTTAGCTGCGAGAGCATATTGATTACAGGCATTGAAGTTTGGTTTGGGAGGTCTGGGGTGCATTCAGGATTCCAGTTCATCCCAAAGGTGTTCAGTGGGGTTGAGGTCAAGGGTGAGTGCAGGACACTCAATTTGTTCCACTCCAGCCTTAACACGTAATGTCTTCAGGGAGCACAGGGACATTGTCATTGGAGCAGGATTGGTTAAGTGAAGGTAAATCGCAATGATACAGTATACAAAGTCATCTTACACAATTGTATAATTTTAGCCTTGTGGCAACGGTTTAGGAAAAAAAAACATGTATCCGATAGTCTTTAGCCGTATATTTTTGTATAGTTTTTCAGAGTACATAATATAATTTTTGCCTCATAATTTGTTTGTAACTATAATTGCAGATTTATTCAATTGCAATAATTGTTCAGGAAGTTCAGAAAGCTATGCATATAACTAATTGTTAGTTTCTTATGATATGACTACAAGGTGCACTGTGCAGACACGATCTTGGAAAACATTTTTCTGTCTATAAATTGTGTTGCATGACTTGTCTTCATAAATAACTCTCAGGAGAAGGAACACAGACTAACCAAAACCTTTCTGAATGTTTCTCATAACGTTTATAAATAAAGAGCTTTAATATGATAAAATATTAATTTACTCAATTTTTCATTCAGAATTCACAAAAAAAAAACTAAGTATGTTGAAATGTTTAATTGTTTAATTTAACAGAAATACAAAAATCATTAAACCTTAAAGAGAAAAATTTGTAATAAATATTGCAGAAGGGACAGGATTTTTAAATGTATAATAAAGAAATCACAAGCAGTTGCCTGATAAATTCTTTAAAAAAAAAAAAACAGTTACTTGTGCTAATGCTAAGAATGTTAAAGTAGGTAACCCCATTGACATGTTTTAAGTGAGGCAGTTATTTGGCACTCAGAAAGTTAAAAATGACACGTGTCATTATCAGCTTGTAGGCCTACTTATCAACAGCAAGAGAGCAATCAGTAGCTGAACACAGCTAGCGCTAAAACAGCCGAGCATTAGCAGCTGGAGCCCCTCTGTGGTTAGTTAGCCTTCCAAAAGCAGTTACGTTACGAAGATGCTTAGCCACCAGTGCTAGCATGGTGCACTTCCGCCTTAATAGGGCCTTTTTAATTTAAGCCTGCCGTGCGGCTCCGAAGAGAGCCACTTTGGGGTTTAATTACAGTCTTACTCGAGCAGCAATTTTACCGTGATTGAGGAGGAGAGGAAGGGAAAAAAGAGCAAGAAAAGATCACCTCTTAAAAGTGTCTAAATTGCATCTTATTTTCCCCTCTTTTTAACCACAACAAAAGGGATGGTGACAATAGCGCGGCATGCTTCCTCCTAAGCAGAAGTGTGTTGTGACCAATTACCAGTGCATTTATCTGGGCTCTATTAAAAGTGGCACAGGAGGACTGATGTGCCATGATTGAAAAGTTTGTCAGGCAAAGTTTTTGTAGTAGCCTTGTGCTTCCACTATATCTTATAATACAGCTCTAG
The DNA here is from genome assembly GCF_030014155.1 of Tachysurus vachellii. Taxonomy (NCBI): domain Eukaryota; kingdom Metazoa; phylum Chordata; class Actinopteri; order Siluriformes; family Bagridae; genus Tachysurus; species Tachysurus vachellii. The sequence continues at coordinate 8,405,294 of NC_083467.1, read as the reverse complement.
GTTTAAAAGCTATTATTTCAACTAATTTTCGACTCTTAATATATCCCTACTGTCTGTGAGCTGCCTGAAAATTATTGTATAATAGTGATATTTCTCTCCTCCAAATCTAAGCATGACACAATGATGTTCTGTCATCATTGCAAATTAGACACCATCCTGGACTGAAACAAGGGTCAAGTTCTGATGAATCACAAGAGCTCACAAACATCCAAGTAAGTATATGAAATAAGAGGGACAAGCAGCTACTCCTCAGCTAATTCATCTCAAGTCTAAAAGTTGATCACTGATTGAGAGCCTGAGGGACAACCTCTTTACAGCACAGCGGTGGCACCTAAGTAGTCTGTAAATGAGGAAGTAGGCTCTAAATGAGGAAGGCAGGACTCTGTGGTTCTTTATGTCAATCTTAAATCATTGCCCATTGTTTAAGTGTGTGGTAGAGTTAAGAAGAAAGTTGTGTGGGAGAGGGAGTGTAATTGTCTCACTGTACCAATGTGGCTGAGAGTTAGCCCCCTCCGCTGGCCCTGTGGACTGAACGTTACCTCCTACTGATGAGAGGATACCTGTGCAATCAGACTTCACACCAAGAACTATTGTATCATAATCACTCCAATTCACACACTTCAGCTTTTACATGGCAGGATTCATTATCCTCCATTTCACAAGCCATTTAGCCAGGATTCCTTTTTTACCCCCTAATTTGGACCCTGCATTGCTTTTTAGAGTTCTCTGTTACTGTGTTGTACTTATTTGTCCTCAGTTCAAATTTCTTCTCTTCTCTTCTCTTCTCTTCTCTTCTCTTCTCTTCTCTTCTCTTCTCTTCTCTTCTCTTCTCTTCTCTTTTAGCAGGTTGCTTCCTTCAATCTCTTTCAACATCACTCACTGTTCTAAAGATGTGGATCTGGTCATTAGCATGCTGTGTCTTTCTGCCATTTATCTTTGCTCATTATGATGAATCTACCTTCCTTATTTTTTCTTTCTTGCACTCTCTCCATCACCGTATTACCATACAGCCAGGCAGGAGTTGTTAATGGCCCACGTTGCTTTAATTGGTTTCTAACCGTTTATGACTGAGAATCCAACTGTGAGCTTAATGAACAGGTATGACTGGGTAATTACTGCAATCTTACATCCCCCCAACCCCAACCCCCATCACCATCACCATCATACACACATACACACGCATACACACACTGACCTGGACCACAAAAAGCCTGAAAGGAGCCTGGGCCCTGCAGGAGTCTGCAGAAGCAGGAGGACGAGGCCAGAGGGAGAGAGAGAAACTGCAGAGGAAAACAAAAGCGACTGAAGAGAGAGAGATTTAAATATAATAACTGGCTATTATTGGCCATTTAGTGCGGGAGCGGCGTATGGAGGAAAAGGGTGTGTTTACAACAGAGCTAAAATATGGAAGTCTTCATGAGAGGCATAGGTTTGTATAGAACATGAGCACTAGTTTTGCTTAATGGTATATTGAGAAGACAAGCGCTATAATGATAAAGGTTATTTTAAAAATGACACGTTGCACTTCCTTTTCTAAAGTTTTTGAAGGTGTTCATTAAAAGTATAAATCAAAAGTCACAGATGTCAATAAAAAAGAAAAAAGAATTTACATGAATTGCATAACCATTAAAAAACACTATGTTTCAAATTCAAGCCAGATATTTTCAGAAAGCTTTTGACATGTATGGAATGCATATATACAGGGACCAGTGCTTAACTTTCTACAAGGTTACCCATGATTTTCCTATAGCACCAAGTTATGCTCCAGTCAAAGAAGAGCCATTTTTTTTTTTGCCATTTTTATCTTGCTCCATCTGCTAGATGAATGGAGATCTGATCTCATCACACTAAGGCTGTCGGTGGAGGTCTGAAATGACACCCAATCTCTTTCACACACATACACACAGTATTCCAGTTGTATACACTTTTATAAACGATGTATAAAAAGTCATTGGAGAACCAGAACTCAGTCAGGTAGGACAAGGTCAAAAAGTATAGGTGGCGGTAAAATACAACTTAAAAGAGCAGAAAAGAGAGGGAAAAAAAGAATGTTAAAAAGCAGAGCCTGTGTTGAGACTCAGTGGAGCCCAATGCTTGTATACATATTTTTGCCATTTGTTTAAACATATGCCAATTTCTGAAAAATGGAAGCAACCACACAGGCAGAGTGAGGCAAGCAGAGTGGGAGAGGAGGAGAGGAGAGGAAAGGAAAGGAGGGCAGAGGAGAATAGAGTAGAGATGTGTGGAGAGTGTGGAGGCGCGAGAGGAGGCTAGTCCTTTACCAGATGCCCTCTTCTCAATGAATGTGGGTCCATGGAGGGGCTTTGGGCATCTTGCCCTGCATGCTCCCTCTGTACACAATCATGGTGTGCCACTGAGCACAGGGTAGAAGAGAAGGAGAGGGGGAGTTTGTGGGGCTTTCTGCTCTCTATGAACCTCAGATCTGACATGGCCAGGCAGCTGGTTAATTCATTAAACCAGAACTCTAATATAAACAGCCATTCATTTCACTTTCTGACAGTGTGCCGTCTGGACAATGTGAAGCGCCCAAATATAACTGCCGTACTCATGTTTATGTGTGTGTGCACGGATGCTTTACATAAGGGAAATATGAAATGTTTGTGTGTGTGTGTGTGTGTGTGTGTGTGTGTGTGTGTGTGTGTGTGATTTTTCAGAGGGTCTCTCGAGTAAATCAACAAGCGAGAGGCAAGCCAGTGCCTTTTACTCTAAACACAGAGGGTTTTAAGAGAAGCAGGAATACACTTGGCTAATTGGTAGGGCTTATTGCACGCCTTTGGCATTTCTTTGAGCAATTAGGAGGTAAAAGAGCATTGAAGTAACCCTAGCATTATAAAGGTAAATGATTGACATTAATATCACCCCATTAGTATGTTTGTTAAGAGCAAAGATGATGCTATAATATAGAAAAGGGGTGGAACTTTTTTTTTGCTCAACAGACATGCCACATGTATGACTCAATTAGGCATTTCGATCGACTTATATTCTAAGCGTATAAACTTAAATATGAAATACAACTGGAATGACATTTTAGAAATTTGTTCTTTATATGTTATTAAAGAATCGATGCACTGATGTTGTGAGTGCCATTAAACATGTCTATTTCTGAACGTTGATGGCTTTAACGACTCTTAAATTATGAGTTGCATCTTATTTCAGTAAAAGCTGCAGTTGCAAACATACAGAGATGCACACACAAAAAGTGAGTGACATTTACCTCCTGCTGTTTTGTGACTGTGGGGAATTGCTCAGATCATTTATTCCTTGTGGAGTCTTTAGATCCATGTCTCTACTAAAGAGACAGAGGGAAAGACAGAAACAGCATAAAGACTGAGAGAGAGATACAGAGAAAACACAATGGCTGAAGAACACCAATAGAAATGTAATAGCAGAGAGTGAGAATGAGGAGGATGATAAAAAAAAGAAAAAAGTAAAGGACCGATGGAAACAAATGCTCTTTACGCAAAGTTTGAACAAAGTGAAGAATAAGCATTTTCCCCCCTATATGCGTTGTGGCTACTGCATGATAGATGGTTGAGGATCCTTTGTACTTTGGACTAAAGGGCGGCCTATTAAATGACACGTTGACAGTGGTGTGACAAAACGACATACACAGACGCAGTGAGATGAAATAATATATAAACATAAATTCGACATATAAGGACTGGTTGACAATGCTGTGTAAATCCCCTTAAGCCTTTCAGGCTACCTGATAGTAACCCCACATGCTCTGGTCACTGGGAGACGGGGCGTCTGGGGACGAGGATTGCAGGCCTGCGTGGTCGGCTTGGTAAACACTGGTTCCTCTCTGCCCTGTTATTACTATTCTCCGCCATCGCGCTCTCTTTCCTTCCCACTCTCCCACTGCCTAGCCCTGCATTCCTTTGACAAAATAAGCGCTGGCTTGAACAAACACAACACCAGCAATTAATGGTTGCAGTCCGCAGTCCGTGCAGAGAGGAGCTCAGAGATGAGCGGGTTGGTCCTGACCACTGTCCCCTCTGACCTCCTCCTCTTTGTCCCTCGCATCTCTCTTTTTTCTTTGTTTTGCTCTCTGTCGCACTGTTGCCTGTGTCACACCCCTTCAATTTTATGTTGTCATGCACATTCTTAAACTTCAGGTCAGGAGGTGCATGGTGCATTTTTTTGCACCACGTGTTTCTCTGCAGAATCCTTCTGTTTTTGATGGTGGATGTTTGTGAACTGGTAGTCATGCAGAGATAAGGTTCATGCTGCAGACTCTATAGAGCGACTATAGGACCACCAACAGAGTCAGACTCTGGGTCTTGCCACGAAACCACAGTCAGCATCATAAACATTCAGCTTAGTCAGGGGCCTTGCTATTCAATCTGCAACTGTGTGTGTGTGTGTGTGTGTGTGTGTGTGTGTGTGCTCATGTGTGCATGAGCTTGTATGGGGTCGCCAGGTCACAGTGCAGCGTCAGTCTGATACCTTTTGACACTAGCCTCCTTCCTCGCGGCTCACTCCTGTAGCACTAAATGGAGGATGAAAGCTGTGCCCTATTTTCTCCTCCTTCGTTGGCTCTCTCCCTCCCCCCAGCCAGCTCTGTCTCCGATGTGTTTATCTTATCATCAAGCCTCTTTATTGGTAAATAAGGCTCGGCGGCCCGGTCGGGCTCCTCCGCTCTCTGGGGAAACTAACCAGTGCTGATGGGCCGGTGTAACCATAGTGCTCTGTGTTTAGGCTATTAGAACAGCCTATTTACAATCTGGAGTTTCCTATTGATTATGTCTGCCTCAAATTCTGTTTACCGGAGAAATAAATAACATATGCGTCTCTTCCTCCCTCCCTCATTGTCTCTCCCTCTTTGCTCCTTGCATCCATCCTATGACCCTTAATCTTTTTTTTTTCATTTCTTTTCTTTAGGTTTTTCTTTAGGTTTTGTATTTTTATTTCCTTCCTCTGATTTTTCACGTCACTTTATTTGCTTTGTCTGTTAGTTCTTTATTCTTATTTCTCTGTTTATTAATTTTAAATGTAGTTCATTAACACTGTGTACATGCCTAAGTCTAACACTATCCTTAACCTCAGCAACCAATAGGAAACATTTTGGCTCTTTTAGTTTTTTTAATAAATTTTTTTTAAATAAATTTTTTGTACAAAAGAAATTTCCGTCCTGTGCACCAGCCAAACGTTTCCACAAGGTCAAACCTGTCAGATATAACACACACACACACACACACACAAACACACACACACACACACACACACAGTGGATCTCATGTACTGACACACTTCTTCATTCAACCACTTAGAAGCAAGACGATGGCCAAACACAGACAGGGACTCTAATAGAAAGAGACAGGGAGTAATGTAACCACTTGGTAAAATCTCTCTTTCTTTGCCCATGTGCCTCTCCCTCTCACTCACACACACATAAACTTTTAAACTTGCCATGCCGTGTTTCCTCTCATTGGTAACAGAACCCTGTGTTAGACAACCGAGCAGAGTATGTGTCATTCGTTCCGTCCCTCTCTCCCTCCCTCCTTCCTTCTACCTCACTCCCTGATGCTGATCACACAGATAAAGCTGCAGATAAGGCTCCTGCTCCTGGTCTGATGTTTGTTGAGGAGAGCATGCCATACTGCCGCAATCAGTGCAGCACAGTCCTGCTCATTCACAAAAAATTAACCCTTTATCTACAAACACACTTTAAGACTATAATTCAACATGTAGTTTTCATTTTATTGGATAGACCAGTTTGCTCTATTGTGTTCATTGGACCAAGTTAAAAAAACATATAGGAAGAGTGTAAAATTCCATCCTGTGGTTGATTATCACAAATTACCCACTGTCTTTGCAGATATAATAGGAAACATTTAAAACAAACAAATTACAAAATTATTAATACTTTGTTATAGATTCAAAATACACTCTATGACTGCAGGAATATTGTACATGCACTCGGTGATGTTTTCTCATAGAGCTGCACAGACAGAGTCTAGATTCTTAGATTACGTAGATATTTATACAGCATGGATGTAACCAGATACAAGTAGATTGTACAGATAATGTGTTCTAAATGGATACAATTCAGATAAATGTAAGACTAAAAACCAAAAACAAAAAAGTTGCATGAAAGTTGACTTTCAGAAATGAGGCTCAAGTAAAATCCATGTACATTAATGTGAATTTATGATGTATGAAGGCTGCACTTAACTACTGCCCAGTCTGGGTCACAATGTTTATTAAATATATCAGTATTTCTTCATACTGTATTTTGGTAAATTTAACCAAATACATTTTTGTTAGAAAATAACTTGGGTAGATACAAAAAAAAAAAAAAAAGAAATGTATGAGTTGGAGACCAATTCTGAACTGCAGTGAGATGAAAATTATTTGCACAACATACTGAGATTGCAAAAACGATTACTAGAGGTAGGATTAAAATGTAATATTGAAAATAAAAACAAGCAAATAAACTAACAAAAAACAAACGAACAACAAAACAAAACTTAAAACCAAAGAAAGAAACCAAAAAAATAACTATATGTATAAAGAGATGAATATATAAAGCACTAAACAAATACAGATAGAGATGTTATGCTTGATTAATGTACCAAAATAATGCAGTTAAATACTAAAATAATCTATCAGTATTATAAACCCAAATTTACTCTGGATTAGACACTAATTGCACATACTATAGTTTTAAATATTGCACTCAAAAAGGAAATTACAAATATTGGTACTACTCCTACAAACCAACAGTATAGAGTGCCTTTAGTTATGACCAAAGCTTTTACATTACATGGTAAAGATTATTAGTGCATGCATACTGGTACTGAATGTAAATTAAACTGATTACAAGTGATCTCACTTTACTGGAACTAACATCCTGCTAATAAACCTAACCTGATTTGAGTCGGCATGACAGAAAGGGAGTGGGCCGACAACACCATGCTTAGCCAAATGCAATCAAACATCTTGCATGATCTGTTGCCTTGTCATCATAAATGGAACTAAACTGAATTTAGTGTTATTAGACTCTTATGCTTATATACAATATATTTAAATTTGTATGTATATGATTCCCAGTTCCAGAGCACAAAACTGAAAAAGTGTGCTTCTCTTTGTGGGCCTGTCTGTGTAGAAACTTGATCCTGTTCAGTAACTTCTGGTCAAAGCAAACCCTTTCCACAAGGCACAAACACAATTTGAACAATACACTTGTCCACTTCCAACAGTCTGGATTATACACACCTAACCCAGAACAATGGGAGTTATTTATTTGAGGTGAAGAGTGGTTTTGTGTTGGGCTGCTAGGTGGAGAAGGACTGTTATATTCTGTGAACTAAACAGAGTCTACCACTCTCTAAACACCAAACATAGCAGAGACTCTTTTTGAGGTCATCTTAAATTTAAGAATCAAATATTGTTTTCTTGCAGATAGCTGTTGTGCGTTGGGATCTTGTTATAGACCAATAGAGGGAGCAAGAGGCTTAGTAACAGGTCTGGAGCCTTTGATGTTGTTGGGATTAAACTACCAGCTTTTAGTACTGCAGTGTCAAAATATGGCTGGTCTACATTCCTGGTGTGTTTATAAGCATATTAAATTGTGTTATTTGGTTTTTATGTTGAATAGAATGTAAAAATGAAGTAAATTTTTTGTCTTTTTAAGTTGTGCTGTGACTTATTTAAACTTTTTTTTTCTTTAAAGAGAGTTGCGTTAGTGCTGGGCTCTGAATATGTGCTCTGGCTTGAGTATGTGTATGTTTTGATTGGCAGACCCTGAGGTGTTGTGCTGTGAAGGATCCATCAACAGTACTGTGCTGTACACAGGAAAACTTTGGCCCTGACAGACACACACCACTGCTTGAGCATAAACACTGTGTGTGTGTGTGTGTGTGTGTGTGTGTGTGTGTGTGTGTGTGTGTGTGTGTGTGTGTGTGTGTGTGTGTAGGTTTTACTTTATTCGGTCATCCGCCAAACCTCCAGCCAAATTACTGATTGAGGCGGAAATGAAGAAAATGTTGTCAGAGCCATACTTTTTCAATTCCTAAATGATAATGAAGATATTTATATAAAAAAAAACCTTTAAATGTAGAGCCCTTTAAATGGGGTCTCTGTCAGAACCATTAAAAGATCTCTGTAACAGGATATTATCAGCAACAATTCCCCAAATTAACACCTTTAAAAGTAAATAAGCATCATCTTTTTAAAAAAACCCTTGAGAAGCCATTTCTGTAGGAGATTAGATGTTTGGAGATGGTGTACAACATAGTCCATAGTTCATTGTATACAACATTGTCCAGTTATTTGCCATATAAAACGTTATAAAAAATATTAAACATGAACTTCTATAAATTACTCAGTAATAAATGATTCATTAATTAGAAAGACATGTTTTAAGTTTAGGTCTCTACCAACTTCTATGGAGTTTAAAGGGTTAGTGCCGCTGGACCAAAGGTTCTTAAAAGGATGTACACATTTTAGTCAATTCCTTCATTTCCCCAAACACTGATTTCTGCATATAAGTTGTAAATTAAACCTAAGGACAGAGAGCATAGCTGAGATTTCGACATGGGATGTATTGCTTATCCACTGCACACTCCTCACGCAAGTGACCGTTAGGTGAAACCATGCTGGTGCCGTTGTTCTCCATTGATGTCTTGTGTCCATTTCACAGCCACACAGACATGACAGGAAACAAAATTATAGACTAATCAAAATATATAACCCTGAAAAATAGTACCAGTAATTACCACCCTAAGTATAGGAAAGCTTTTTGGGCTCTGTTTTTATGAGTGTGTTGAGAAGGCGTGTTGCATGGGTATGTTAGGAGAGAAAGTGGGATGGGTGACACTTTGTGTCCAGAACTGGAACACCTCAAAAAACCAAATTGACCTACACTAAACTTTAACCCGACTCTCCGACCTCTGTTTGGTTCCAATACTGAGAACATAATGCCCAGCCCCAGACTGCCTTGGAAAAGACAGTCCTGATCTCTGTTGTGTCTGCTTGCTAGTCCTCCCTTTAATTCATCAGCCTCTATGATCTCCAGGCTGACTTTTCCAGCTATACTTTATTGCAGAGGTGGGCAGTCATACATAAGGCTCATCCAAGAACATCCACCACAACATAAACAATATAATCCCTATGCATTACTCTTGAATTGAGAAAGAACTGGAGAGCATTGGAAACAACCATGGCTGTGGAACAAGTCTGTCGAAAAAATATTTCTCACAAAATAAGAAATAAAACATAGATAATTATCATAAAACTTGAAAAATGTATTAAATGTATAGCAGAGGATAGCATAAGAGTGATATATGATCAGTACATATTCAAATACATCCTAAACGTTAAAAGAAATCCATAAAATACAACCTAATAAGAAAAATGGCAAGAATGTGGGTAAGAACGTGAGAGAGGGCTTAAATAAGCAATGAAGGCGTGTTCTGTCTGGCCAGATATGTGCCCAACCCATGCAGTACAATCTCTTCAGTCGTCCAGTGGCCCCTGATTGTCTGTGCGGTGCGGTTGCCCGTAGTCACCGCACTGGGCCATCGCCCCTGGCGCCTGCTCTCAAGGCCAGCCTGGGTCGTAACTGTTGGCCGGAGCAGGACCAGAGCCAGAGAGCATCCCGCATGCTGCCCAAGCTGACCACATAAAGATTGAGTCGGTTTCTCTTAGTGCCCACATGGAAATGGGCTCACAGCAGCCGCAGACACGAGCAGCAGCGGCTCTCATGCGCCTGGCTTGGCACTGCTTCATTCTCTTTACCACACAGCACAAAGTGTGCCTGACTACTTACTGTCCGCAGGTTAATTACAAAAGACAATTTTGGCAGCAGGTGTGTGTATGTGTGTGCAACTGTCTTAGCTATTTAGTCACATAAATGTACTATTTTTCAACCAGGACAGTTACCATAGTTAACCAGTACCACAGTTAACATTCTAATAGCCTTTCCAGTTAAGCTTAATGGTTTATCAGTGACCCTTAAATGGACCCTTGATAGTCTTCGAATGGGCTTCAAATGTGCCCTACATTGGTCTGGTGGTATTGTGTTATTGTATGAGGCTGTGGTTTTTTTGTCATTTAATTGACCTAAAGGACTTCTGTGATTTATACATCTGGAATGATTCCACATTTCCTGTTTACAAAGTAAGCACTAAAACACTGATTCTGATAGAACTGTTATCTAGGTACAAATGGTATGTATTCAATTAAGACAATAGTGGTCAAATATAATTTAAAAACACACATTTCAGACCAGCATGTTGCATAGACTACTTAGAGGGTCCCTCAGGCAATAAGGGGAGGTTCCCCTCTTGGCACATTATGAGGAACTGCCTCTTATATAAGAGTTGTAAAAAGTAATGCATTTATGAACCATCTGTGGTTCTGTGACAAGGCAGTTTCTGTAATAATCACCTTTAGAGTTAATGGGGATTAGCTGTTGCCTTAAAGGCCCTGAAAATTTTTCTAGAGTTTGGAATGTGTCTCCTGCACCATTGTCCAACCTTAGTTGATGAGTTTCTCTCAGTGAGGCTATCTAGGAATGGGCATTCCATAGCTTTTCTCATATAATGTAGAGAGGCTCTCTGACCTTGTGACCCGTATCTGCCCCAGCATTAGTGCGTAGCTAACTTAGCAGGCACATTAGGTTTAGTAGTGGAAGTGGGTAAACCCCGCTAGCAGCACATAGTCACCTGCCAGCTGGCCGGCTAGAAGGTAGATGTAGAAGATATAGCACAGAGAGAGACCCATGTATATGTGAGCATTGGTTGAATGATGGTTGTATTTATTGTAAATAACGTGTCATATATTACTTGTTGACTTTTCTTAGAAAGTTACTGTATCTGTAATGACAAGATACAATGAAATGCACTTTCCATTTGCATAGTGAATTCTTATGAATCTTAGTGTAAGAGATTTGTCTTTGCTGGGGCTGTTTTTCTGTCACCAAGAACTCTTCAACTATTGACTAAGGAACAGTGTGGTGCTACAGGTGCAATGGGGTTGTGAGATCAGATCAGAATTGAGGATGATCCACTATGATTTAAGTACTGTAATGGAGACAGAAATGTGAAATGTTCATGTGGTGCAAAACCAAAAACATACACATGTACTATACATTCTGTATGTGTGTGCAGTTTGATGTGTGCAGTATGTCTGGTAGTACAAAACTGCAAGCTGCAAAATGATGTCTTTGTATGCTCATCCCTGAGATTTTCAGGGCAGGGCTACCTGCAGCACCAGTTTTTATGAGCGTTATGGGAAGCGAGAGGACATCAGGTGATCTGCTAGGTGTCCATAGATACAATGCATGGCTCCTCCCTCAATGATCAAGCTGGTTAAAGTGCATTTTATGGGAAGTTTAGTGATGAATGTCAGTGTGTGAGTTGTAAAGAGGAAGTGTGTGTGTGTGTGTGTGTGTGTGTGTGTGTGTGTGTGTGTGTGTGTGTGTGTGTGTGTGTGTGTGTGCATATGGTGAATCTTTGGCACAGAACAGGATCTTTATGACACCATTGTAAATACCAGATCTGATCATTTAAGATAAGCAGGAGCAGGAGGATGATGAGGAGTAGAAGGCAATGTAGATAACAATCTCTGTCAAGCCATTAATGATTCTGACCTTTGTGAACAATCTTATATGAGGTTTGGGGTGTGTATGTATTCATTGGTGACTGATGAATATTTATCTGAATTTTTATCTAAACTTGATGGCTAGATCTGGTACCTTTTATATATTCTTCACTGATTTCATCTATGTATAATTTTACTGGCCCAGTCATTTACACTCCCAATGATTGTAAATTATTTTGTATCAATTAATTAATTCACTTTCAAATACATTTTGATCACTGATGTTGTTTTCTTATTTATGTGGATTTTAACAAGCACTTATTTATGATGAATGTAATCTCACACTCACCATCGTAAATGTCTTAACAGTCTTAAACGTATTAACAGATTAATTTCGTTAACACTATGCTGTCTGATTCCTTTAGAACAGACCGGTCAATCACTGACAGCACAAACACTCAAGTGGCAATATCATACAGCACTCTAATATTCGCCAATGTGGCTCTATGAATATTAAGTGTTGAGAATTATAATTCTGTGTTCTAGACACTAGACGAAAAAACTGACATAATGAGACATTACTGATATTTCAGACTATAAGTTCTTTCATGAGACTATTGTATGTACTGTAATTTGTTTGTACATTGAGGGATTTTATGCAAAACTAAACCCAAAGATTTTTTAATTAGGAGTGACTTAAGATCTGCCAGTACCTCACTGTTTGTTTAGTTGTGATTCCCAATAATAATAGAGCGAAGATTCTCTCCATAGCTTTGCTCTTTACATAGCCAGGTATCCATGTCCCATCTCTGCTACACTGATTACACTGGTGATTGTCTTATCAATTCCTTCACTCTTAGATCATTAAGATGAAGGCTATAGGCTGAAAGCGATGGTCAGATGGTTACTGTTAATGTTTACTAAGATATTTGTATGATGTAGATGGGTTAAATGTGACTCTAATTACTATCTCTCATGTGGGACATGAATAGCATGTCCTTGATCACTTAATGACCTCTTTAAATGTCTAACTCATCAACAGCTTTTTGACAGCCCTAGCGTGAGAATGGGCTTTTTATAAATGTCATCTTGGCTCAAAAATGACATCCATAAAATATTCTGCTCACCTTTATCATTACTTTTTTAGTGTCTGTTTAACAATAATGCTGTAAAGTGCACGCTTATTTTTATGATTGCAGTAAAAATAAAAAGCAGCCGTTAAGTAGTGTTAAATGACTTGGCTGTCTCTTTAGCTTAATGACTCGCTTATGTTTTATAGTGGGAAGACATATGACTGTCATCAATAGAGTGGTAGGACGGTCCACATGATGCTTTCCCACACATTATGACTTTAATACAGAATTAAACGACAGAAAGACAGTGCAACAGGCAAACAGACATGCCATGTTATCAAGCCAATGACCTCATCGATTATCATTGCCTGCCTTCTCCATACACTTCCATTCTAAAATGAATGGCTAATGAAAGCTCATGAAGGAGGCCTGGTCACTGTTGATCTAATTAGATGTGCGCAGTGTAATAACAGCTAACATGGTATGTCTTAATAATGCACTTAACGATGCAGTGGGACTAAAATAGCTGCATAGTTAGTGTGGTGAGTAGAAAAGCATCTAAGAATGCACAACATATTGAACCACTGAGGCAGATGGACTTAAACAATGGACTGATTTTATAAATGAATTCATTGACATGGAAATGCACTAAAAGCTAATGCTGGCTCTGCTTATCTACTGTATGTTAGCTCACAAATAACCACACACAAATGAATTGCAGTGCTGATGTGTTCTGTAGTTTGGTAAGAATTATCTATGTGTTGATCTGTCATGGGACAGTCGCTGAGAGAGGTGCGTGTATAACCACATTATGATGCATCTTTGAAAAGGCTTTATCTTTGAAGTGGTGGAGATCAAAATGCCAGTTAGTGACACTGAGTAATGCCGACTAAGGTCCCATAAAGCAAGGCATCTATTAAGTGAAGTGGCCTTTAGCAGTGTGCTCCTCATATGGTAATAAAAAACAAAACACACTGACTTAGCACTTATTACAAACTACAAGAAACCTAGAAAAGCTCATAAACAGAGAGGTTTTACACCCATAAGGTCAGAAGGACCTTTTTTTTACAAGATTTTTTTTTCTCATTGGCTAATAAAATGGCTATATTGTGTGCTCATTTAGTCATAACTAAAACTGGGAGGGACAGCAAGTTCAACATTAGATCTGATCATTAACCCTGGTTTATCAGGATATTGTACATGTACTGTAAAGCCCAGTAAAAGTATAATAATAAGCATTTATTTACAATTTCAGGACAGGAAAATATAATTACACGAAAGGTTACATACAGATCAATACATGAGCATGAGTCAGTCAAATAAAGTATATTTAATTAAACAATTTCATGTTTAAGATACAGCCACTTATGGTTCAGTGCTGTCTTTACTACTACATGTCTTTAAACTGAATATTGACAATACACAGAGATGCAGAAAAAAGTGTTGTACCTGGAGAATGATTTGTGGTGAGCCAGTGCATCTATGTAGAGGTTAGACAGAGCTTGTGGCACTGTGGCTCCACTCAGCTGGCTTCTGTCACTCCCTCAGCATGAAGGGCCAAGGAAGTTCTTGTTCGATCCATAGCAAACATCTGGCTAATATCAATAGAGCAACTAATGCTTCCGCTGTGATCTGTTCAATGAACAGAGATGCTTTTCAGGTGCAACATCCCTGCAAAGAGTCAGCTTGTCATCTCTCTTCCCCTTTGCTTTCTCTCTCTCAAAAAATAATAACATATACGATAACATTCATATACTGTATAAATATGGACCATGTCCTATTGGCATCTGAAATCACATTACTGGCTAATCCATTTCACTGCTATGCTACCATCCATTTATACATATTATTTGTGTTGTTCATGTTTGAGGCTTGGGTGCTGTCAGTTTAAATAAAAAGCTCTTAAGCTCTCCATGTATATTATTGAGGTTTGTTAAAACAAATCTAAGAAAAAAATAGTCCCACACGATCAATAAGTTATACTTAAGTATATTCAGAATAAAAAAAGCTCATTTATGTATACTGCCAATATTGAGGTTACAAGCTATTTTGCACACAGCATTCAGGTCATGATCACAAGTCATGCAGGATTATAGATAGTGTCAGTGTGAATGTGTGTACTCTTCCTTGTTGTAAAGATTACGTAACACAATATTGTAATTACGGCAGGTGTGTCATAGTCTGGTGTGCTGCTCATCTGTTCAGGCTGTTTGACTGTTTTTAGCCCTTTAAGATGTCAATGTTGAAAGTCTGTTTTCCAAAAAAGTGTCATTGTATTACTAACTACCTATTTTCATTCGTGTGATTGTTAATTAGTGACCACATCAGGAACTTCATACTACTCACAGCTGTTCATTACAGTCACTTTAAATTAATGGGAAGCAATCAGTAGGTTTTCTCCAACTGGAGTAAAATAGACTGCAGTAAAAAAACAAAACCACAGACAATTGGAAAATAGCATTTATGGTGATACTTTGTAGCCAATCTTTTGGCAAAACTGTTTTTGAATTGTTCCTATTTCAATTCAGTATAAAGCTAAAGCTCTGGGGCTGACATCAAATTTATTGCAGTGGAGGACATTAATATATTCATATATTGATATATAATTGAACTAATTCAAAGATAATTGTAATATCAAAAGCAGTTGATGGTGAATTAGGGAGTATTAAACAGTTGTAGAATCATTATGTTTAGCAAAAAAGGTCTTCAGGGTGAGTAGCTGGGGATCCTGGCATGGAGGCCATCCTCACTGATTGCCTGCCTGGTTGAGTTAACGATCCAATAAATGTGAAATCCAGCACTCACTCGAATAATGGAATGTATGATGGGAGCAGATGCTGAACTAATGACAACCCAGTGACACACAACCGCATGCCCTCACCCTCTCATCCACTATGGGTGTGCCAGACAGCGAGACCCTCCATATTTTTCACAGCCTGTTCTTCAGTTGTCTGCTGTCTGCGTTGTTGAGGGTTAAGAAGAACAATACCTGCTGGTAATTACAAACACCAAACCTTAGTACTTCACAAACATGAAGTGACAAACATAAAATAGATGGCATGATTAAACAAGAATGAGAGCGATCATCACTAGTTAGCTTGACCTAACCAACATTGTTGAATCAAGGTTGCTGTCTCACACTTTTGACTGTCAGCACACACATACACACACACACACACACACACACACACACACACCGTATGCTACATTGGACCTGGTTGGCTGTGGGAAACTCAGTGGGGTAAAAGCAGTCAGCGGTGGTTGATGCTGCTCCAGCTTGCCAGCAGATGTGCAGGCCTATGCCCCATTGCCCTGTGCCAACCCCAGCCACATGCAGCGCTTCCCACAGCTTCCTGCAAACACACACACACAGTGCTGCCAGGTCACATTCAATTCACTTTCCCTCCTGGCACTGCCTCTAGCTTTACTATCCTCACAGCAGTCTAATACTGGTGCTGTTACAGACAAAAAAAATCAGTGGCTCATTTCAGTAACACTGTTATTACAGTTGAAATAGAAGTATACTGACTCTAGAACTGCCCACATGGGCACCAATGACTTTCAGCATGTTTATTCTGGACAAGCGTGGCACAGCATGGTAGGGGAAAAAAAATCTCAAACACCATTTTGACATAATTGGCATTGTCAAATACCTGCTAGTGTGATTAATTATTGTGCTGAATTTGTTAACAGTTTTTGTCAGGATAAAAGGGATCATTTATTTGTCAAACACAATCACAGCATTGTCTCACTCAAGTCAGATCATCACCATTTTGGAAAACATATTAGTATTGCTGAAAATGAAATGAAATGAAAATTCCTATTTCTATTAGACAAACACTTCCTTAGTGTAATATGCCTTAACTTGAAGCTTGACCACTTTTATTGGTGTTTCTGTTGTTTACTGTTAGCATGAGCTTTGCTCAGGACCTAGTCCGCATCTACCTACATTTCTAAACAATGCTAAGTAATAAAAAAACAACACTTGACAGGGTAAAAATAGCTCTCTTTTCAGCCTGGTAGCAATACCATGCCATGCCACACCACATAGTCTGCCTCCTTTTAAATGCTTAAGGATAGAAGTGGAGCTATGTGTAGCTTTGCATAGCTATGTGAGTCTATGATAGTACAATGCCAGTGCCCATTATGAAGTCTATGTGATGTGGATCAGTGCAGGAATATTCCTTTGTTCTTTGTTAAGCAAAAGTCTCATGCAATGGATGGAAAAAAAGAAAAAAAATCTTATTAAGGTATAGCTGGAACCTATGCTCCTGGGGAGTGAAGATATGCTGTATAGCGTGTGGTGTGTGGGAGTTCAATCAGTGCATCAGGAATTTAAACAACACATAATTGATAAATCGTGTAGCATAAGGGAACGAATTGGTGCAGTGCTGCTGCTACTGTAGGTGACTATAGAGTTACCATTGTACTCCCAATGTATTACCTATTATTTCTTAATGACACTATCATTCAGGAAGACATACTGATACTGGACTGCTATTACCATGATGTATAAGAAATCTCAAAATGTTTGATGAAGTAAGGTAAAAGGAAACTGCTGAAAAATGCGGTCTCCGTTGACTGCGAATGTGGCCCATTTTGCTTTTGCCTAAATAACTTTATTCGCTTTTACAACCAAGACAAGGAAATGTCTGGACATGTTTTTTCTATCTACAGAATAATTCATTGTTTATTTCTTAGGTGTTGGCTTGTTGTCCTGTTGTTTATGCAGCAGTCAGGTGCAGCCAGGTGGAGTCAAAAAAAGAAATGAAATACAAGGGGACAGCTATGACATGTCTGGAAAGTTACATGTGGTTATCCTGGAGTGGGGAAATGTATTTTTTATTTTCCTCTACACAGATATTTCATATTTATACACATAGAGAAATAAAACTAAAGATTAATTTGCTTATTAATACATTGTACACATTGGAATGAATGTTTCGTTCTCTCCTTCAAACCAGCGCTTGGGTACACATTTAATGTAGTGGCCTTTATTTTATTTGTAGCTGTCAGCAAAGGAAAGGGGTTTGGGGAGGCGGTATTTGGCAGCCTGTCACCTCACCTCGGCCCTGATCAGCTTCACAGGGCCTGTAAGCAGAGTGCAAAAGCATGTCGGCCCAACACCATGCTGTTTACAGTGCAGCCCAGAAGCAGCCTCACTAAAGGGCCTCACATCTAATAAATAATATAGAGCAACAGACGGTCTGGAGAAGCGATCAGTGTGTTTCACTGTTTGTGAGGCTGTGTATGTGTGTAAATAAGATAGCTATATTCAAATACTAGAACAGGGCCTAATATTGTGAGGTTGGATAAAACTGTCATTATCCATTAGATAAAATTCAATTAAATTAGTTATCCATAGAATTTTTTACACATACAATGCTTATAAGTAGAGTGTTTTAAAAGACACAAACCAGAAATTGATTTCGTTTTTGATTCAGTATTCATATTGAGATTTGTTTTAATCTAAATATTTCTAACATATGGAAATGTTTTCTAATTAATTTTGAAATATCCTGTATACTTTAAAAATATCTTAACGGGATATGTGATAGTCAAAGAGGACAAAGAGTTAACAGAGCACATTAGGGAGGAGAGGTGGATGGAAAAACTCCCAGCGATCTGCTTTATTGTTGGGTTTAATTAAATTTTCAGCTCTAATTACAATTAAGCCACTTAGTACGTATAATAATGTTTGCATCGCAGAGCAGCACAGATGCAGTCCATCAGCTAAATCAAATATTAAAGCTGCCGAGGCCCGAATTAATAGCGCCGTGGCGTGAAGCCCTGCTGCTTGTGGACTCACTGCTCAGCTTCTCCAAGCTCCTCCATGTGACCTATATTCACTATGAACCACGTTCCATGGGAAAAAAGGAAAAACATTACTAAATGGAAAAAAATTACACCAGGCTAAACAGCCCATGAGAGCTGGAAAGTATTCCTGGGCTGTGAATCGTTAGTCTAATGCAAAATTAGTGTTGTGTTGCCAAATTATTCATGACCTGAGAATGAGTGCTTTTTAAGCCCAGTGTTGAATTGCTCGATTCACCTTCCTCCTCTGCTTTTTTTTTTTTTTTTTTTTTTTAAATTTGTGCTGATGTTCCTTGCTCAATCCTTCAACTATGAATCTTACAGTGAAAATCCACTGCATTATTAAAGGCATTTTCAAACATCACTAATATAGGACTTTATTTTTTGTATGGGGTGAATTTTCTTTCATCTCCATTCGCATGCAAGCAACACAATCTTCTTAGCTATCAGCAGACTCTAAAATTGTGATCTTGAGTGAGTTGTGTGTGCTAAGCTGTGCATTTGAAATGTCCCTTTTTTCATTTCAGCTGATTATGTTTACTGTAGATGTCGCAGTTCAACTGATCAAACAACATTACCTTGTAATAAACCAGATGCTTTTCAGATCAAGTTCTGCATATTATGCTACAAGGATTGCACACCACTGCTCCACTCTGTGACTCTGTTTTTGGGAGTCGGTGGATCTCTCGGCCAGACTGAGTCCTCCATTATGGGCAGAGAGGAATGTGGCAGGGTGCAGGTTCTCCGAATGCTAGAGTCAGGCCTTCAGTGCGGCGGCATCAAGGCATGTCTGGGTAAATATAGCAGCCATAGAATAAGCCTAAATAGAAGGCTCCTCTTAGGGTAATAATTGGGTGTTGCTGCCCTACATTACAATCACACATGATCAGCTAAATATTTCTGCACAGAGACACACAAACAAAGCATAAACCCAAAATATGGTAAGAAAAAAAAATCACTACACAGAAAAAAAAAATGTGTGTTTGTGTGGAGAGAGAGAGAGAGAGAGAGAGAGAGAGAGAGAGAGAGAGAGTTTAGATCTTGCTGGTCCACATGAGAAAACTAGGCAGCTTCTAATTAAAAAAACAAAACAAAAAGGTGTGTGTGCATGTTGAACCATAGCATGTTAAAAGAATTCTGAGGACAACAAGACCACTAGGTCTAAAAAAAGTTCTACTAAGAATGAATCTTAATGCTTGTGTGTTTGACAGCTTTTTCTTTAAGTTAACATTTGGTCTGGATTTGGTGCAGAAGATCCCAGCCAACAGAAAACATTTCAACTGAACAACATGTTGACAGCTTGTAGTTGTGTTGTAATTGTTCAAATTGTTACATGCCTACTGTAAGATGTAGTGGTTGAGAATACACTCCCAGAAAGATCAATGTTTTTTCACCCAGTTAGAGAAATAAAGCTGTCAGCGATGCATTACTACATCTAGTAAGGTGTATTTTGGTCATTCTACAATAGATGTGTTAAATGTACTTGCCACATTCTACATAAGTGTATAAACTATGGAGTGGAAATATGTGTTTTTCATCCATTTACAAGATTACAGGATACAATGCTGGTTACTGCTATGATACTGTATTTCAAAAGAAACAATAACAAGAATAGTACTGTTTTGTTCCTTGTTGGGATCACTGTGCCAAAAGACTGAGAAGATCGGCCTGGACTTCAGTATCCCTTGTCTCAAAGCTTTTAAAGGCAGCTGTGAGATAATCTGTCTCTAAGGTGCTTCTCAGTTCTGCTCACAGTTCCCTTTCCAGTTTTGCCATTTCAACACTTGGCCTGCCCAGCTGATGTTCTGTAGATGTCCTTCAGATGTTTCTCAGATGCTCGTCTACAGACACTTCCCCTAGGCTCGGCTCCAAGGACGGGTCCCAGTAAACCTAATACTGGCAGGATCTTTTCTATACATTTGATGTGATCTAACCAATTGTATATCCCGCTACTTATGGGCAAGCTGAGAAACTGTTTGGGAATACTGAAATGTGTAAATATGCATCTTTCAATTTTTTTTGCGTTTGCCTGATATTGAACCAAGAACAAGTGATCATCACATGTCTTCTAAATCCTAGGCTCCAGAGACCTGCCCAAGTTCCTGCAGCTTCAGAATATAGCACATTATGAGTCATGAGATTTGATCCCTTGCATTATGTGGAGCTTTAGTTTTGCCATGGAGACCTTGATTCCATCTTGCAGTGCATGTTCCTCTGTTACACAGGCCATCAGAATGCTTCACTGGTGGTCTATTAACACTCTCATCCAAGATTAATGAATGAAATAAGATTTCTACATGTAATAATGCTGTATTAAGCTGTACCAAGCTTTGCATCTTTGCATTTAATCAACTAGCTTTTGTATTTCTGCTAACAGCTCTTGATTTGGCTCATGCCCTCTGCCAGATCCTTTACTCTGTGTTCCAGTGCAGTAAAGGCCTCTCGTTCTCTCCTCTCCACAGCACTACGCAGCCAAACCCTCTGTTAACTACTGTTCTTTATGCCACAGAGGAGCTCAGCTTCCTTTTTCTAACGGCTCTGGCAGTCACATCTGATGCCCACTTAACTTCCCATGGCACTAGTACAGTGTCAGGGAGAAGAAGTTGAATAGGCATTAACAGAGTTTGGTCAAAGCCTGTATAAGTGCATGTCCCAAGCAATTTGGTTTGACCGTACAAACTCTTCATTGTCAAGTGATTAAATCATTGTCAAATCACTCAAGTGATTAAGAGATTGGTGCATGTCAAAAAACAGTCCAAAAATTCACAAGTTATAAAGTTAAAATCTCTGTAACCCTGACAGTATAAAGTGCTACTGTATAGTAGAGAAATTAATATTATGTTTTAATTACTTTATGTTCAGTTGATTATGCTGCTGCATGGCAACATATACGACATGCAACATGCCTTATCTCTGTGTCCCTGGAGAATACAATAAACTGATCAATTTAATTTCACAGAAGGGGAACATCAACACACTGTCTTTGTTGACTATTACCAAGTTTTTAAGGTGCTTTTTAGCATTCTACTGCTTCTTTCCAATACGAATACAGGAAGGATGATGACAGTGATATAGTAGTGGGAATCTTATGTAGTCTTTAACCATGAAGTCAGGATTTGAAGTATTAGTATTTGGCTAGGAAACGAGCAAAAGGGTAAAACTCCAGGGGCCACCTGGGCTGAGTTTAGCAAATCACCAGTTTTGAAATTAAAATTGACAGAATGAACATATTGTTCTACTAAAAGTCTGTTTATGAATTGGTCACTTGTTACGTCTTTTATGCCCCCCTCCCCATACGCACCCAATTTTCACTGTAGTTACACAACTGCATTTCAGCTCTTCTACCTTGTTAGGAAACAGGCTACTCTGCTCACATAACCTACACTAGTGTTTGTCTAAAGGTTTAAAGGAAACTTTATTTCTGTATATCTATCTCTCTCTCTCTCTCTCTCTCTCTCTCTTTTAAAAGCTTGCACTGTGTTTTTGCTACACCCCTGTACAATATATATATATATATATATATATATATATATATATATATATATATATATATAGCAAAAACACAGTGCAAGATTTTAAAACAAGACTTTCCTGCCCTGTCTGATTACAGAGAAATGCTTTTCCAGTGGTAATCAACACACACACACACATACACTTGCCGAGAACCTAGGGACATGTGATACCTTTGGAAACATCACAGAGCCTGGCTTACACAAACAATGTGGAAAGCTATGGTAGCCCATGAAACACTAAACTAGCCTGTCAGTCCTGTTCTCTGCTCCCAGTCATTCATTACTAAAGAGGCATGTTCTTTTTGTCTCCTTCAATACACTTATGCGTTCTCACTGCTCTTGTCTAATTTTGGTTTTCTATAAACTGTGTACATCCACATTTCTAAGCTTGATTAAGGAGTAGATTATCCAATTACATGCTATTTCCCTTAGCCTTTGTAACTTCTGTGTTTTGATGCACATTTACATTACAATTGTGAAAGTGTGCTGATGAGTGTGTATGTGGGTGGGTGGGGGTGTGTCTTTCCATGGTTATGGAGGAGATGGGTATGTTTATGACAAGAGATTATCCTTAAGTCCAAAGGGCACGTTTTCTTCTCCCTTTGTTTTTATGTTCCTCACTTCATCCAAAAGCACAGTTAAATCTGAAAGATTGCTTTAGATTTACTTATGTTTAGGGAAATTATCACTCAGATTAATGTCTTACAGAGATTATCCTCTGTTGTACTGAACAATCTTGTTTGCAAACGACTTATTATTTTCACTCAGCACAAGGGGCAGCATGGCTACACATGAGCTACCACTCTTTTGCATAATTTACACATTTACATTCAACCACCGACAACCACTACAAAGCCCCCTGTCTTGTTCCAGTGTCATGGTATTGTTATGGCTCTTCAGTAAAAACACTGCAATAAAAAACATTAAAATTCATTCATGGTGAGAGTTAACACAAAGGTTATACATATTGATAGGACTTTGCTTCTATGCATGTAGAAAGCATGCTTGGTCATTAATTTAAATAAAAATATAAATACAGTGTAATGGATTAACTATATTTATATTTTACTTTGAAGAAAAGCACAAAAAAAATGAAACTGCCAAGTCAAGTCCATATCTAAAGGCACCATTTACTGTATTTGTGCATTCAATAAATACATTTTCTTGATTAAGTATTAAGTTTTATATTTGTTATTTGTCTTACTAATACTAATTCAGAGGAAAACATTTTCTGTACAATGGTATATTCAAACCTATTTTATCATTGAAAACTGGTGCTTAAAACTTGGAAAAATGCAACAATTGATGTTAGAATTACAGTTCAGTGTTAAACCAGGAATTTTACCCAAAGATTGTCTTTGATAAACATTTAAAAAATGTGTACCCTTATCCCATGTCTGCATTCTAAGCCAGTGAAGATAAATGGTGCGACAGCACAGACTCTAATGGACACGGAAACTATGTTGTTTGTTTATCCAGGTTTGGTGTTTGATAGTCAGTGATAAAAGCTTTCAAGCATGAAGAGCGTATTAAAATTAAAAGAGGTACACTATGTATATGGTCAAAAGTCTTCAGAAACCTGACCATTACACACATATATAAGGATCTTTTGCAAATTGTTGCCTCAGATTTTGAAGCACACAATTGTATATGATGGCTTTATATACTGTTGCATTACAATTCCCTTTCAGTGAAACTAATAGTCTCAAACCAATTCCAGCATGACAGTGTCACTGTATACAAAGCAAACTCCATGACAACATGGTTTTTCACGGTCAATGAATAAGAATTTGATCGGTCTGCACAGAGAACTTGTAGCCAACTGCACATCTTTAGGATGAAGGGGAACTGCAGCAGTGTAACTGGCTTGTATATACACACAGGGAGAGAGAGAGAGAGAGAGAGAGAGAGAGAGAGAGAGAGAGAGAGAGAGAGAGAGAGAGCAAAAACTTACAACTTTAATTTCATTTCATTATTTTAATTTTGACATAGAGGTAGGGTAAGAGGACAAACATAAAAATAAAGCAGTAACGATGAAGAGCAAAAGTCAGGGGAGTGCAGGAGAGACTCTGCTGACAGATAAATCAGGAAATTTGATGGAGAGAGGAAGCCCATATGTGAATAAACCCAATTTATTAACTAATCACTGATTAAATCTAGGATAAATTAGTTTGACTGTATATGCATGTGTGAGGAGGTCAACATCTGTATTCCACTGACGAGATTTACCGCTATTTTGAGGCTGTGACCTAAAAGTAGCACTGATTACAGTGTGCTGTGAAACTTAACTTGTATGAACTTTGGACTGACTATTGCTGATTATTGACCTTATTGACATACAGTGATGAGTATTGATCATAGCTACATACATATGTGCCACAATCATAGATCGCAATACATCACAAAATCACACTTAGATCTGGATTGTTAATGCTTAGCACAACACTATGAAATAAAGTCACAAGAATGTGTAAAACAATGGTGTTATCAACCACTAATACGTTTAAATATTTTATGACACTGGATAGGCAGATAATTTAATAAATACAAAAACAAACACATGAACAAGCAAAAAACTTTTGAATATAGAAACACTTGTTTTCAGCATATCAACAAAATTATACAAAATAAGCAACACTGGCACAGGTCTGAGAATATTTAAACACCTGAAAACTGTGAGGCATTCACTGTTTTGCTTTGTCATTTTGTCATTCTAGTTTGTATTCTGTGAGTCATTTATTTACTTTTTCTATAGAACTTTTTATTGGCTTGGTGCAGGAAGCATTCTGTATCATCATCTCCATCCTTCACACTTGTTTTAATATCTGCACTTTTCCACTTCAAATCATTTGTCTCTTTTATTGTTATTTATTATTTCTTGGTTTATGTAGTGTTTCACTTGTCCCTCTTTCACCCTCTTTTTCAATGTTCATAATTTGCCTAACTGAAAGCAGGTGGGAAAATCATTTAGCTGCAAGTGGGCCAGATGTGATGCTCTCATGATGTGTGAATTGAGATCAGTTTTTGAGCGTTCTTCAACTTCACCAACTGACGAGAGACCATATTCATTTGATCTGTCTGAATGTCTGCCTCTCTCTCTCTCTCTCTCTCTCTCTCTCTCTCTCTCTCTCTCTCTCTCTCTCTCTCTCTCTCTCTCTCTCTCTCTCTCTCACTCTCTCTCTTACACACAAACACGCACACACACACACACACATCTAATCATCTGCTTGGCATAGTAGCGATTAAGGGGCAGCTGTGAGTGAAGAGGACGATGTGAAACAGTTTACACACACAATTACTATTAATGCCTGAGAAACAGGGGCCTCCTTTATTTATTTATCTCCCACAATGCTGTTGTGTGGATGTGAAGCATGACTGATTGGGTGTTGTTGTGTGCACTGGGAGGCAACATAGCGTGAGGGACACACCTGTTAGCCTTACCCAAAATCCTAGTATGATGCTTCCATGTCTTTTATGTAGTGAGGTGGCTAACACATATACGTTACCACTTATTACCATGTTTGGAATTACCTGTCATGTTTCATTCAAGACTCACTAAAAATATAGATCGAATTAATATAAACCAGACACCATACAGTATCAAAAATATTTACCCACCATAATGTGGCACAAGTGATACATTAAATTACCATTTTGGGAAGTTGTGAGTTCAAATCCCAGCACTGTCAAGGTGCCATCGCTGAACCCTTAAGCAAGGCCCTGAACAATCAAGGTTTGTCTACGAAATAAATGTAAGTCACTTTGGGTAAGGAAGTCTACCAAATGCTATAAAGGTAAGACAGTTATAGTGATAGTCAGAATCTGGTCCCAGACTTCGCCAAAGGTTTTACTCCAACAACTTTACAAATTCCCACCTGTATTGAACCTTTTGCCATTCTTTCGTTCCACATTAGGTATGATTTCAAGTCTTTAAACATTATTCACCTGCTAGCTGTCTTAGCTGAATTACATAATAAATCGTAACTAATTAGTCAAGTAATGTTTTATACCTTGACTACAAATAATTTAAAAAGAATAAAGATCTGTTTCAATTAGAGACATACATGCCATAAGATAACATGGTATGAGTGATTCCTTCCCTTCTTCATACTCTTCTTTTTCTATCATTCTGTTCAAGATGATTTTGTCTCCTCTGTCCATAGAATGCTGTTTCAGAATTTTATGGCCTTTTTTAAAGGTATTTTGGGCAAACTCTAATCTGATCTTTCTGTTTCCTAGGCTAACAAATATTAAACACCTTGTAGTGAACCCTCTGTATTTACTAAGGTGAAGATTCCTCTTGATTGATGTCTTTAACACAGATAAACCTACATCCTGGAGAGCTCAATCATCCACCACAATTGTTTTCTGTGGTTCTCTGGGTCTTTTGGCGTTCCTGAGCTTACCAGTCTATTCTTTCTTTTTTTTAGGAATAGTTGATTTGGCCAAAACTAATGTTTTTTTTTTTATTTTTGATGAGTTTGTTTTGGGTTTTTCAGCTTCATGATGGGTTGATTCACTGGGAGTGACAGCCCTTTAGACTTTATTGAGAGTTAACAGCAACTGATAACAAATGCAAACACTTAAAATCAACTCTACATCTTTTTTGAGCACACTTTATTCTAAAATAATGTAGGAATAACACATAAGGATTAGCTAATTGTTCATATACTTTTGGTCACTTTATTTATATATATATATATATATATATATATATATATATATATATATATATATATATATATATATATATAAATTACCTTTGTATTTTTTTCCATGTGTTTTCTTCTGGCCACAGAATGGCTGACTCCATTTGAATGTAAAATATATTTGAAAACCCTGCTGCATTTGAATGTAAAAACAAGCTTTGAAAAGGTTTTTAATGCATAACAGAATGCTATTGAGTACTTTATGAGCTCTGAAAAATGTTCAGTAATGGTCACATCAGGGTTGTTTGACAGTAAATAGCAAATGTGAAAATTATTATATAACAAAGACTAAACTCTCCTGAAAAAAGGCTCCTTAGTCGATGTTAATTATGGTATAATAAAAAATAACAAGCAGCCTATTCATATTTGTGAAACATTTTCTGTGGTTGAAAAAATGCTAAAAAAAAAAATGACTAGAATTCACACTTTGAAAAACTAGTCTGTGTTATTCAATATAGCAACTATTAGTTTTTATTCAACACTTGTAATGAATTCTATGAACGTTTAAGTCTAAAATTTGGAAATCTCTATTGTATATAAAATTAAGCATTGATGCATTAAGCTTATATACCAACTTAGATATACCTAGTGAGTGAGTTTTTATATATTTTTATTCTTCAAACTATGTGATAATTCCATTGGTGTGCATTTTATCCACAGATGTGTTGTTTAGTTTCTATTTAGTGTGTTAGAGGGCTAACTCTGTCCAGTGCAGACATTAAAACAAAAGTGAAGGATGAACATGATGATCTCAAGACAGGACTTAGAGAAACTTGTTCATGCTTTCATCACCAGCAGGGTGGATTATTGCAATGGACTCCTTACTGGGATCCCCTAAAAGACCATTAGACAGCTGCAGCTCCTCTGGTCCTTACACTGACTTCCAGTTACATTTAGAATAGATTTTAAAGTATTGTTACTCGTTTATAAATCACTTCATGGCTTAGGACCCGAAATACATTACAGATATGCTAATTGAATATAAACCAAGCAGACTACTCAGATCATTAGGATCAGGTCAGTTAGAGATACCAAGGGTTCACTCAAAACAAGGTGCGTCAGCATTTAGTTATTATGCCACCTATAGCTGGAATCAGCTTCCAGAAGAGATCAGATGTGCTTCAACAGTAGACACTTTTAAATCAAGATTAAAAACACATCTGTTTAACTCTGCATTTACTAAATGAGCACTGTGCTGCTTTACAATGACTGCACTTTTTATCCAAATCACTTTTACTCCTGTTTTATTCTTTTTAACATATTTTAAACTGTTTTTATCAAAATCAAATTTTTTTTAATTGTTCTTTGTTTTTATTATGATTTTATCATGTGTCGCTTATCTTTACATATATTTTTTTCACTCTTATAAACTGTTTTCTAATTTCTATGTAAAGCACTTTGAATGACCTCTGTGTATGAAATGTGCTATCAAATAAACTTGCCTTGCCTTGCCTTGCCTTACAAAATGTTTTCAGCTCCAGACCAATAAAAAGTCCCTTTATGAAAAGCTGGAGAAAACAAAGTGGATTGCAAAATGCATAGATCAGTTAAAATGAACAGAGAACACAGATTAGTTAATAAAAGTACAAACATTGGAAGTGACCACTGTGATTTATTATATAGTCTGTATTTAGCTAGTTAGATTTATGTCTATAGCTCACAATCAACAGCTTCATACCTGCATGGATCTCTTGAGAAAATAAATAAATTCACTTGTGGTCTGGGGCTGTGAGATTAGATTATATTTTGATTATATTTTAAATTTATAGTTAGTTATAGTATGGCTAGCATTAGGTGACTTGTTCATTCTTCATTGTTTATCTGATATTTATGATTCCATAGAATGGGCACAGTTACACAATGTTATTGGTTACACCATGGCCTTGTAGAACAGGCAGTCACGTTCCATGTAAAGTCGTGGGGTGGGGCAACTAAAATTCAAAATCAGTGCTGCTAAAATCAATTCTGGATGGAGACATTTGTGTATAAAATTCAGCAGTGTATATCTGTTTCCTTTCATATGAGATGAAGGATTGTTGCTCTTTGCCACAGATCATGTGCTTTGTTTTGTCTTCACTTCCATTGTTAGTCACTGCACCAAGAGGCTCCATATTTGCATGAAGTTAATCTTTTCTTCACTTTGTCATGTTGCTGATGTGGACACGTTCACATCTAGTCATCAATAATCACCAATGATCTCTGGTTTCTTTGTGGCTCTGTGTCTCTGTATGTGTGAACACAGCATTAGTTCGCGTTATTCTGATAATTTTTTTCTTTCTGAATGTGTATTGACTAACATACAGATGGGAGATTGGTGAGATCTACCGGTGAAAGGGAACACTGAGCTTCCCATGTTATGAAATTGGATTTTTTTGCTAAACATAATAAGGTGTATGACATGTAATCTAGAGATTTTATGTATATTTAAAGTTGAATACTGAGGGTGACTTAGGTGGTCCTTGTCTTACCCCAGAAAAGAGGGTTTAATATATCATATAACCTACACTTCAGAGTCATTATTGTCGCACTCGTATCTGCTAATGCCAAGGACAGGCATCGAAGTTTACACCCATCCTCCTCTCATTTCTAACTGCGACTGAACCCCTCAGTTTTGTTATCCCTCCCTCCTAAATATGTGCACAGATGCCAGTGTTGGGCTCAGATTCTCAGGAGCATTGCAGTAACATATTGGTTTATAATTAATGAAATTAGTGCTGTTATCTGTTGTAAAGATCCCACCACTAGTATGAGGCACTTTGAAGATAGAGGAGAAAGAGAGAAATGTGGTATGAGGATGGAGTGGGAGGGTTGTGGGCTTTGGGGGAGGGGGGTATTACAAAGTGAACAGAATGCTACTAATGAGCAAACGGCTGGACAAAAATGAAGATGACAGAAACATTAGACTGTATCAAGGTAAGAAGGACAAAAATGAAGTTAGAAAACCAAGAGGACAAATAGATGTCAGAAAAATGAATCTTAAACACTGTAAGTTTATCTTCATACGAGTATTACTTTTTAATACTTTGATTAGATGGCATGGTGGTGCAGTGGATAGCACTGCTACCTTGCAGCTCGAGGATATTCCTGAGCCTAAGTTATCTGTGTCAAGTTTAGCATGTTTTTCCATTAGTTCTTGTGGGTTTAATCCAGGTGAACTGGCTATCCCAAATTGCCATAGATGTATGTGTGGTTGTGTGTGTGGACATTCATCCCAACTGTGTTGAATTCTCCCACAGTTGAGTCCCTGACCAATGAATGCTAAAATTATATGAAACACCCAAGCTATCTTGCACATAAATGTGTTTACTAATCAGTGGTCATATTGCAATGCCCAGGTTGAGATGTTTACATAGTTTATATCATTAAATCCCACAAGTACAGCACTGGTACTAGATAGCTATTTGATTGGGTTCTAAGGCAGTGTATGGATTGTGTTTAGTGTTACATAGCTGTAGTATTGACAAATATAAGGACACACACATCACTGAATAACACACAGCCCTGTCTAAAGCCTTGATGGCCCATAGACACAACTCAACTGCTCCTTTGGGTCATTTTAGCCATAGAGTGTAGTTCCTGTTCCACCCTCTGCTAGCCATACACACACACACATTACTGTGAAGTTAACTATGTGTTTATGCATTCGTAGATATCCAGAGATAGCAAACAAATGTAAAAGAACGCACACAAACACCCAGGGGATGTTGGTTTAGACTAGGTGAGTAAATTGTTTTTGTTTGGAGGGGATTTATCAAGTTGCCTGAATCTCTGGTCTTGTGGCTTCCATAATGATTGATTAATGGAGGGATAATAACAAAAGGCAGGTTGTTCTGGCCCTGCAGGCACCATGTAATGCCAGAGCTCAGTGCTCCTTAATGGTCTGTTTTAGGCATGCAGTGATTAAGCACCATTTCACTCCTACCAAAGTCGAGCCTTAGAGAGTATCAGTTCCCTGTCAGTGACGAGGGGATTGGGGGGGCGTTTTGGTTTTTTTGGTGGAAGAAGGGGGTGACTAGGGGGCTAAGTCATCTAATGAGATACATATCAGTTGGCGGTGATATATGTTGGTTTTAAGTGCTTTAGAACAAGTCGAACAATAGAGTAATAGAAAGTGAGTGTTTATAGTGAGTGCCTATATATGTGTGCTAGTAGGCGTTATTGTTGTATGCTGGCACCTGTCCAGTCTTGCTATCCTGGACAGATGCCTAATTACGATTGCCTGTGTTTGGGCCGCCTGCTTGCACGTGCGAGCGCTAACCTCATTCTGCACTATCTAGTCCTTGCTGTTAACTAATCTAATCAGAGCTCATTTCAAACTTCACACTGCAGCACTAATAGAATAATACCATCAGATCAGCTCTGTGCTGAGGGCGGAGGCATGTCCCTCACACACATACATACACCCACACCCACCCACCCAAATACACCCACACAATCAAACACCCACCCGCGCCCACATACACACCAACACACAAAACATGTTCCCAGTTTGACCATCTCTTTAGGCCCCCTCTCTACTATAGCACCACAGGGCTGGCAGTAATAATTATTATGTAAATAAATACGCTGCCGGTAATCACATTCGTGCCACTGATCTAATTAGAGGGCTGATATTCGTGGGCTGTAAGCAGACTGGAGGCTGATAGGTAGAGCCTGTGTGTCTGTCTGGGCCATTAGTGCTGGAGCCAAGCTCTCAGCTCACCTGCCCCATGCCCATCTATCTACCTATTAAACACTGCTCTATTGCTATAGCTATACCATCAGGACCACTCACAGGGAATTTGTTCTTTAAATAATCATTTCCTCTATTGGACTATCATTTCTTTCTTTCTTTCTTTCTTTCTTTCTTTCTTTCTTTCTTTCTTTCTTTCTTTCTTTCTTTCTTTCTTTCTTTCTTTCTTTCTTTCTTTCTTTCTTTCTTTCTTTCTTTCTTTCTTTCTTTCTTTCTTTCTTCCTTCCTTCCTTCCTTCCTTCCTTCCTTCCTTCCTTCCTTAGTATCTGTAACATAGTCAGCTCTGTATTCCAAAGCTTTCTAAAAAGGTTCTTCTGCTCTGATAGGTATCCATGTCTACTTCAAACATAGAAACTCCATAAAGACAGGCCGGTTAGAATTAACCGACAGTGCATGCTGCACACAAGGAATAAAACATGGAAGGACATGCTGTTATACGAAAATGATCAATGACAGGGTGGTGTGATTTGGCCCTACATTATAAGCATTATTTCTTTACAATTAATATCAGAAATATAACTTTTAAATAGAAATTAATGTCACTTTATGGCATTCACTACTACTGATTCACTATGCCGGATGCCCAAACCCTCACCCAGTAGCTTCTGCGTCTCTTTGTTTAATCTGTCATTTTGTTGGGAAAGTCGGTTGTGTTGAATTTGAATCCATCAGTTTTATTAACGTCTTTTAAAGATTTGTCCTTTTCACTCCAACTTCAGGTCATTCCTGTTCTTTTATGACTGGTGTGGAAAGATCCTGGTAAACATTGCATTTTCTTGTTGTTTGGGAAATTTGACTTAGTTGGAGCGACTAAAGCTCTGGCGCCCTTAAATCTCTGAGAAAAATGAGGAAAGCGAGCACAAATACATGCTTGTGTATGAGTGAGTGTGAGAAAAAACTGAACTGAGAGGAACCCAACTGCATCTTTATACAAATGTAAAATATGCTGAGTGTTTTTTTTTTTTAGCTTGTTCTCCACCTCTTACCCCCTTTATTCTCTCTTTTTCTATTTTCCTGTCTCTCTATTAAACAAACTCTCTTAATATTTTGGACTGCCTGGCAGTTTAAATTTCATCTCACGGACACATCTTGTTTCTCTCAAGCCTTGACTGTTTTGACATTCGCTTCGATTAAATTATAAACAAGCAGGCCTCTTGATGGTGATGGTGGAGCCACTAATTTGCCTAATTGTTTGCAGTTGTCTGGGAGGCAGGGGCCTAATCGGGCCGAATAAGAGAGGTGGAGGGAGGGATGCAGAGCAAGGGAGAGCGAAGAAGAGAGGAGGAATAGAGTGATTATGGCTCTAAAGACTTCCTCCGCCTGTTTATGCACCAGATCAGCTTCAAACACTGCCATTAGACCACAATTATAGATTTGGACAGGGAGCGGGCCTCTGGGGAATGAGGAGAGAGAGAACTCTGCCCTGGAGGGTGGGCATCCCACATTTATCCCTATTCTGATAAGTGCTGATGTTCAAGTTAAGGAGTTATCAGCTTCTTAACAGTGGTGAAGTTTATAGACATACAGAAAAGGAATAGCAGGGTTAGGGTTAGGGAAAGGGTTTAGCATTAACCAATCATCAAGCACTGCAAATATTTAGTAATTAAAAATTGCAGCAGTCTGACCTTGGAGGATGTGAAAAGATGCTCCCTACCCACCCCCTTCGTCTACCAAAAAACCATCACTAGTTTCCAAAACTTCCCTTGTAAAAGTGCAATGAACTCACAAGCAAATGATTCATTCACAGATAATGGTGTGTGTTGAGTGAACAGTCTGTTTCAGTGGTCATGTATTAGGGAGAAGGTTAACAGTCTTAAACCTGTCCTGGGCCACTGCTTCTGAAGTGTGGAAACTGATTCATCATTAACACACGAATACAAAAAACATAGAGAGATTCCACATGGGGAAATAAAAAAGTATTAGTTACAGAGTGTAGTCAAGAAGCAAACACAGAGTTATATATATATATAAAAAAATAAATAAATAAAAAAATAAAAAATAAAAAATAAAAAATAATAATAATAATAATAAACAGCTAAATGTGATAAGCTTCAGACTTTCACAAAAATTGGTCTGAAGTGAAGAGAGCCATAAAGCCTTCAGCCTTATATAACTGACATTGTGATTAATAATTACACATAACTTTCTGAAATTTTATTTGTCATATTGTATTAACTATACCATTTATTAAAATATGATATTTATTTAAGGGTCAGGATGACATCGTATTGTATGCCTACATTGTACACATTGTACACACTTTTGTTTGTCGCTCTGCATAAGGGTGTGTGCCAAATGCCATAAACGTAAATGTATGCCCAGGCCGACACTTCATGTGCCTGTTGATAGCCTTGTAAGAGGTGGCACAGTCCAGTACTTGTTCCCTCTTGCCCGTAGTTGGTGTGGGACTGAGAGATGCAGCAGATGAAAGACTGCTGCAGTAGCTGTGAATGCTATCAGTCCAGCCATCTTCAGACAGAGAGCTGCATGCTGGGGCTGCAGAGGAGACAGCGGCTCAATCCTATCTCCAGAGGCTATCGGCCAATGGGAGCCAGGAGAAGAAGCAGCTCTGCACGCGCTCAGTGGAGGCTAATTGAGCGTGACAGAGGGGATGGGAGGCACTGAGTGGTGCACAGGTGAGCTAATACAGCTCTGCCACCCACACATGGTTATGTAAAAACACACACACACACACACACACACACACACACACACACACACACACACACACACACACACACAGAGCTATAATTTTGTTGTTTTTATTGTTTTATAAAGTTGTTTTTATATATTATCAGTGTACTTTTGACTCAAATTTGAGTATTTGTCCAATCTGTGATATTATTCGTCCTTGCCTCTGACCTTATTCAAAGCCCCTTCCCTCGGCTGAATGGTGAAAGTTAATACTGATGGCTCTAACTGTCCTAATGACTGACACTCAGCCATTAACCACTATAGGGTCGGAGATCGGAGGTATTTAAAGCACACACAGCCCTGGGAGCTGACCACTATTTGTCACACATTAATCCCGTCTGAAAAGACAAAAAGATAAACAGGGAGATGATAAACAAAGACCCCCCATTTCCCTGATGTCTTATGGCAATGAATGAGTTAAGTGCATGTTGCACTGGTTCCAGTCTTCATTCCAGTTATGATACTGTGATTGAGTACAAAAAAAGCTGTTTTAAAAATCTCTATATTAAGACTGTTTAATCATGATTTGTTTGTTAACTCTGATTTACACAATTCTAACTTTATAGAGCTAAAACTTACACCCAGTTTGTGTAAAAGACCATGCTTTATAACAGGGCAAGCATTATTGAGCTGACCAGAAAAGCTGGGGTTATTCCTGGTCTTTTTTTTTACGAGTTCTCTGTCTCTTGCCCTGTGTGCAACTCAAACCTTTAATACCATGAAGAGGCACAATGAACCCCAAGGCCATCATTATTCTCTATTTTTGTATAGTCGCTAGTGACCAACAATCACTGGGTCCCACAGTTTGTAAAAGGCACAATCGGCCGCAACTGTCCGCATAAACGTGGCCTTGCAGGCGATGTTCGGCTGCTATACATAGATGAGAAACCTGAAAGCCCCCGAAACCTTCATTCCACAGTGGCTTGGTGGGTTATGGAGGGAAGCTGTTTAGAGTTTTGGGGCTGCGTCATCAGCATGGGACATAAGAAGGCTGTAGGAAGAGACATATTATATGACAGCTTGTTATTGAATATTTAATATTGTGTGTAGAGATATTTGTGTGAGGGTGTACAGAAGTTGTGTGGATGTTTTTTTCATTGTTCTGTAAAGATGATTTAAATGATTTTTGTACATGAACAACGTAAAGATCACTCTCTGTGTTGCCCAGGGCCTGGTGTACAACCTACACAAATCTATCTCCCAGCACACAAGGCATGAGATTTGTGATACTTGAGTATTTCTTAAGTGTTTATTAATGTACATGGCAATTCAGTAAAGTAAATCTTTAAAAGTCTGTGTTTACTTTGGCTGACAAAGTATGCTTTCAGTTTAATATCTGATAGAGAAAGAGAGAATCTGATGAGTTAGAGAGTGTCATGACCAGTGATTCTTTAATAAGTCCACCAGTGTGGAGCCAATAAGTGACACCACTTAAGTCCTCTCAGTCACGTCCAGCAGTTAATACCTAGAGAGGGGCCAGGCTCAGAAACTGTCTCATCTCAGAGGGTCAATCATTCATGGACCGCGTGTCAGTGCATTTAAGAATGAGAATTAGGACTGATTGATATTTGTAGAGGATAATAAAATAACTTCTCTGTTGGTACATATGTCATTGATTTTGAAAAGAAAAGAACAATCAAATTAAACATATGATTAAAGTAAAAGGCTTTGTATAACATCACAACATCTGAATTCCTCAACTCTTTCTTTGTTGTCTGTGTGTGTGTGTGTGTGTGTGTGTGTGCTTATTAATGTGTCTCTAGAAAGTGTCTCTGACCTGAATGAATTTTGCAGATTTTTCTTCATAGCAGTATGTGTTGTCAGAAAGCATCAGTCGTGGGCAGAGTGGTGTGGGTGCCTTGGGACTCCCTCAGGCACCCCAGCGCCACACACCTGTCACCATGCCCACGCATGCCGAAGGGGGAGGCAGTGATGGCATTCAGTGGTGTCCTGTGATTGGAGTTGCTATACTAGTTAACTTACTAAACCTTTATAAACAGACAGATTCAACTGAAAGCAATTATACCCTGTTAACATTACAAGTGTATACTATATACAAGGTGTAAATAAGTGTAAACTTTATACTGCATCTATAAAGGTCAGATTCGGTAAATTTGTTATTCACACGAGAAAGATTGAGTTGTCTGTGTTACACATTGCTGAACGGATACATTAAAGTATTCCTATTTTTCATCTAAAATCTACTGTATATTATTACTTGTAGAATTACTCTTCTCTGAAGTGAATACCTGTAGTTTGAACCATTAAACCTTACTGAGATATACTCAAGTGAAAGACCAACACAGGTGAATAAAACATTTCTGGTTCTTAATCGTAAAGTTTGTTAATTTTGTTTGATGGACAAAATTGCTGCATTTCCACTCATGCATATTTCACGTAAGAATGTGATGAGTTATTCTGGGATTTCATGAAATGCTGAGAGTAATATATTTTTAATCACAGCATCTGTTTGGTTTCTTATTGAATATTGTGCTCAATGCTTGATACAGATTGAATTAGACAAATCAAGCACAATACACAAAGTTGTGCTCTCTTTTCTGCATAAATAATTTGTTCATTAAATACCTGAACCACTAACAAGGACCCTATCAGATATACAGTATATTTGAGATTACATTATACTTGCCATTTGTTTACACTGTAATATTATGTTTGTTTCTTTAATACATCTTCTTGTTTTGTGAACATAGAATAAAAGTCTTTTTGTATATGCCAAAAGCGATTTCTCGTATGGTTGTGATGCTAATTGAGAACACCAATCAAATGGAGACAGCTATAATGTTTTTGCTTGGTTTGGGTAATTGAATGTTTGCTCATGAATGCTTATTTGGTGTGTGTGTGTTTGTGTGTGTTCATGTGAGTGTTACTGTTTAGTGCATTAATGTCGGCGTACGACACTCTGATACAGGCCAGTGACAGATGCCCTGCTTTAGCATGGTGTCTCCAGGGAGGCCATCACCGCAGCTCACATTTCTCTCCATCTCAGTCTGTCAGGTTTACGACCTTAATTGAGTGCACTAGCTGAGCTACTTATCTGAGAACAGGGATTCATAATGCTCAATCGTTGCCACGGTTCATATTCAGAAATGTTCAGTGTGTAGGAAGCAGATAACTAAACTGCATTAGCCAGTTAATATCCACAGTTGGTTCATTGTACGTGCTCTAAATATGATCTTGTATGGTAAGCATGATCAAATCATTTTAAATGGGTCATTTGGAAAAGTGAAATATGAAAATATCACATTGGATTGACAAGGAGGTAAACGGGAAAAAAGGAAAGAGCACATGTTGGAAAGAGAGAGAGAGACAGAGAGAGAGAGAGAGAGAGAGAGAGAGAGCTCTGGGTATTAGTTTGTTTATCAGTGTGTGTATTAATGTGTGAGAGAAAGATGAGGAAGTGTGCAGTGTGACAGTGTGCCAACGGGAGACCACAGGTGTGTTTTTGCGCTCCACCCCACTGAATTCTGGGTAATAGCTGGCATTGGTGCACCTGCGTCCCTTGCCGCCCCCTTGCTCTCACCTCTAATGGCCCCTAATCATGCTGCCATCAGGCCTTAATACCCCAGCAGCAGTGCCCTGGCAGCTGCCCCTACTCCCCCGCCAGAGAGCTGTCAATCTCCCTTTCTGCTCACCATCCATCACGATTGCACCAAATACATCAGAAGAATAACCATTTACTACACATAGACCTCCTATAGATTGCTTAGTATTAAGACAAGTTTAGATTTTATACGTATATTTTTAGAAAACATTTATTCATAAAAACTCCATATGCTCATTGGTGAAAGACAGATATAAATGGGAAAGGAATTCATGGTTTTAAGTATATAAAAAAAGAAAAGACACACACACAGATATAAAAAAACATAAAGGAGCACAGGACAGTGAACAGTTAACCATGCCACCCAAATAACTCTTTATTACACTCAATGCAACATCTGAAGCCTTGCTGCTGCAACAATAATGCCTTTTATTGTGTCCCCTTAAAGACTTTAGCCACAAGGGCCCCTTGAGCTTCCTTACATGCACTTTTTTGTGGTCTATAATTATTAACAGACAACACAGATGCAGATTTATTTTTTTTTTCAATGTATCTGAAAGCCACTTTATATGAAACAAGCATGTTATTAGCACTATATTGCTACAAAAATACATTTCATTCATCTTTAGTAACTAATTTATTTTCGGGATTAGCTTTGGATAGAAATGTATTGTGACATCACACCACATATTACATGATAAGAACAAGAGCAAGAATAAAAGGCAACATAAAATACAGAGGTGAAAGGTATGTTATGTGTATATCTATATAATAATTCTGGCACCTACAGTAGCAATGAATAAAGTCCATGAAAGTAGCAGTAATTTTGTATATGCATTGTGGAAACGTGCAGTATATATACTACAGTACAAAGATACTGTACACTGTGCAGATTATGCATACTTCTGAGAAGAATAAAAGTAGACGAGATCAGAGGACGTGTCAGTTTCCGTCCCTGTTGCCTTGTTGTGCATGATATACACATGGTATCACAGGACATGAATGAACACTTCCAACTAAGTGTGAGTCAACTGCACACAGATGGTTTGTAGGATATAGTGTCACCCTGCCTCTATCTACAGTGTGGAGACAAAAGAGTGAGAGAACGACTGATGTTAGGTCAATTGATATGTCGACTGAGATGAGAATTCATCATCCATAAAACAAACTGCGTGGGCCTCTCTCTGGGTGGTCTGGCATGGCCACGGCACCATAACAAGGCTTCACTTGCAGCTAGCAGCTAACAGACGCAGCAGCCGTTCTTGCCAGTACTATGGTTTTAAATCAAAACCCTTACAGCTCTCTTAATACCCTTGCTGGATCCCCGGCTTAACGACATCCAGCTTCAAACCTGGAGGGGAGAAAGGGTTAAAACAAGCCAATTGAGCGAATAATAAGTTCAATTAGGAGATTGGGGGACTGGCACTGAATGAAAACCAGAGGACACCCCTGCAAGCTGCTTTTTGAAAAGAAGGAAGCAGTGGCAGGGCGGGAGGACTGGCAGGTGTCCAGGGATTTGGAATGAGGGGAGACATTATGTAAAGGCTGTGTGGATATATGGAGTCTGTGTGGGGCTATGGGGACTAAAATGCAGGCAGTCATGTGATCCTGCACTTTGCTAAACATATTAACCACCTTTTCAATCCAAAAGTAATAGTTAAACTATGTACATTGAAATAATTATAATAAAGACGGCAAAGCATAATGAATACTGAGCTCACCATAAAAAGGGATATCAATGGCTGACTAACCCAAATTAGTATTTTGCTTTTTCTGGGAAGTCTGTAAATTTTATATATTGCAGATTTCAAATGTTTCCTTTTATGTTCATGTGGTTTTGTGAAATCCAAAAACACGTGATAAAAAGCTTTTTTTGGGGTCACCAATGATGGTTAGCCCACACAATTTTGATGGTTTATTTAAAGATCTTCTTCAGCAAATGATTACAAAAAGTTGTATCATTACTGATCATTTCCAGTAACATAGTTCAAAATGGACATTTTTTTTCCTATTATGGTTTGTTTTGGTTGCTTTTTATGAAAGCGTGTTTGGTTCTTGTGGCCACACCACTCGTTTTCCCCAAGACTTAGTCTTTTTGCAAAAGACAACATTGCATTGTTCTAGAGACAACCTCTGTGCTTTTTGAACTTTTAAAATATACTTGGTAAAATGTCAGTTGTTACGGTTTGCTTCATCCATAACCAATTGCATTTGCATTTGTGATCAAATAGGAACTGACTCAGAGCATGAAGTAGGAGATCCAGAAACACATGACTGATCCACTGATGCACTTTATTTAAATGACAGCAATTTAAAAACAAAACGAAACATTAAGACACACAAGCCAAAGAGCCCAAATAATGCACATAATTTATTATCACTTAGTGATAATGAATGATCCATTTGAGGAAAAGTACCAATCCTGGAGTGGCAAACCTGATTCACATTGTAGTTAATGAGGATAAACAGTTAGTCTCCATAGTAAGCAGACAGAGCCTTGTGCTTAGTTAAGGCGCACAGAAAGAGTACAAGGAAGTGAAAAACCCACTTCATTCTGTAATTTATCTGTTAGTCAGAGAAATGTCAGGAAGCAGAGAGAAAAATGTTGCAGGAAATGAATCTTTAAGTGCTACATTACAGAAGAAGGGTTACAACAGTTTACAAAATGTCTGTGGCACCTGTGTGTGGCTGATAATGATATCTGTAACTGTGATCTGTGTTCTTATCACTAGATTAATTTTGATTCCTGTCCTTTCCAATTTCTGTCCCATTTGTTCTATTCTATTATTTAAAATAATTTCTTTACGGTGAGAGAGTTTATGCTATCCAGGAACCACTTGTTTCCCTACACGGGGACATGATCACTTCCAATTAACCCCGAAAGCACAGCATGAGTGAGAGTGGAGGAGAAAATGAGACAAAGTGCCTGAAATTGAAAAGGCAAAGACGAGACTCCTGTCACGGAAGAGACGGATAATTGGTGAGTGACCCTGACCTATCGCTCATCAGGGACTCTGAGTATTCTCTTTGTTTTCCTACTTAGCACAAACTCTGTATAGGACATTGAGGAGGAGGAGGTGATGAAGGAGCTGAGTGGGTAGGAGGCCACCCCTGCAGCAGGTTAAACACCAGTCTAGCATGCACACGCTTGTCTCACCAGGACTGTGGATAATTTAGGAGCAGGGCAGAGACAGACTCATCAAAGCTGCTTGTTTCAGACTTCTCTGGGCACTGCAGGGGGCGGGGCCACGAGCGGGTGAGGGATAATAATGGTAGGGGTGGGCTTTGGACTCCTACGGTTATAGCTGATTGACAAGCTTAATTAAGGTTTAGATCCACCTGACAATCAGTACTCTATTATTAGACACCCTTATCAGAGCCTCCAAATATCTGACATTTTAAGGAAGAGATTCAAAATAAGTCTTTCTCTCACCATTCCAGGACTGCTGTGAAATTTAACATGCCTCTGGGTGTCACCAAACAAGCAACTGTTAGCAATTATTTAAAAACTGTGAATATTTAGGAGATTTCATTAAAAGTCTAATACAATATAAAATATCAGTATAACATATTGACAGGATATGTTTAGCACATTAAAGGGAATACAATCTGTAAAAAGATCTTTTCCACAGTGATTTAGGCAACAAAGTTGAGAAACAAAAGTGTGTTATCGTATCCACGAGCAGCAAAGTAATAAACCAGAAAGCAGCTTTGAAATAAATGTCTTACTTACTTACTAATTTTACTTGATCACATGATCACTGCATGTTGGGTGCTCTTGATATTCGAAGAAAAAATTAAACTAGGATCAGTAAGACCAGCCTTGCTCTGAAACAAAGGCTCAATAAATGGCTCTTAAATCTTTTACACAGTTTCACCAGCATATTATAGAGGTGCTAAACCAAGTCAAAACCATCAAAATGAAACTATAAAGGGTCTTAAAGGTGTGTGGGTTAGTGGTTAAATATCACTGACTAGGAGATACTTCACACTGTGAAGTAAACAAAAAGGACAACAGTGGTTTAAATCAACATACTTTACACCGTATCCTCTTTGTGTCACATTTTTGCTCAGTGTGAAATGACATCAGGCTCCCTGAGGTATGGCATGGCTGTGCCGTGTGTCCTCATACTTCCATGTGAATTATTGTCACTCCTGCATGTGTCTTATTAAACATCCCTGGCCTCACTATACCTTTAATTGAATAGCACTAAGAAACATAAGCCAGACATTGTCACATAGCACTGCATACCCAGGGACCTAGTGTAGATCTCTAAAAAGCAATGAGCCATAATGCATAAGCAAATGAGAAACAACATAGTGTAGTGTTTAATGTTTAAAGTTGATTTAAATTCATGATCTGCATGTCGGTGATAACTCAAAAAACAAAACCGTTCTGATGTTTTTAAGATATGCTAATGCGAGTGAACGTTTTGCAGTGAAGACATTTGTAAGGATTTGCACATCAAAGACATATAAAGAAAAGGCTGTCATTTGTAATAGATAAAACATCTACATAAACATCACCTTATGAACAAAAAACAGATTAAAGGTCAGTGTAAAGTTAACAATGACGATTATTCTCGTATCCAGAAATGAGCAGGTAGCAGCTGATTCTCAAAAGCAAATCAGGACCCTGGATCCGTTTTGCTATAGTATCCACAGAGGCTTTACCACAGAGCTTTGTAGCTAAGTCCATTTCCCGAGATGTGACACATTAACACATTTTCATTAATGGTTCAGAGTTTTAACTGGCTCAATAAATGGATTGTCAATATTTCTTTAAAAAAAAGTATATTTTCATATTTTCATATGCTTTGTCTTATTTTTGGGTTTGACTCACCTACTGCCATTTTCTTTGGAAAAAGTGGGGAGTGTAGATTGAAATGGTAGTACACAATATCACAGGGTTCACTCAATTTCTTCAGTAACTGCTTCTAATTCTCAATGTTTTGGCAGTGTTCCCCTCTTTCATAAAGTCATTCATTACCAAAACAACAGCTTTGAGACAAAAGCTGCTATTAGACTATGAAAAACCCGAATCAAAAATAACATCAATGACAGAAAGAACAACCATAATAACAATAATAATAACAACAACAACAGTAATAATAAATGTGGATATAGATAGCAATAAATAGAGATGTGGAGTGTGGGGTAGGTGGTTTGAAATTGGTACACTTTGTGTTCCATTAAGAGAAAGAGTCACAGGACAGAAATCATGAGAGAAAGGGATGTAGTCGCACACAGAAAATGACTGATTGCTGACTGTTGTTGGACAAATACTTTACTCTCCTCAACTTGGCCAAAAACAGGACAAGGCAGTCAGACTGCACTCTCGCCTGTCACTAAATTGTCTTAAGCAGTCAATAGACACCTACGTATCTTTTTTATTCTTGATATTTTCTAGCCATTTTAAGTGCAAAGAGAGTACAAAGAGACATAGTGACAAGATGTCTTGTGTAAATGTATTTATATGAAACAACCATTCACTAAATTTAGACTGACAGAGGTGTTGAGGGAAGTCCATGCATGGGTGCATGGGTACCAGGCTGGTGGTTTGTCCCACCACATTGGACTATATGGAATGATGTGGTTGTTTGTGGGAGACATGGCTCTATCTTCAAAGGGGAGGAAAAGCTAACTCTGGACATTTCAGTAGACCACATGTATTTACAATGGAATCAGTCAGTAAGGCTGATGTATACACCACAGCCCTCATCACTACCTCTAACCCACCCACCCATCCATCCAACCACTTAAATGGCCAAACATAGCCACCTCTTGGAAACATAAAGAATTCCCCATCACAGATGGGAGGAAGAAGAGAGAAGCCGCAGACACCCACCAGGCTCCTTGATGAGACACGAGTGTCCCTGTAGATGTCCATGGCTCATCTAAAACTTATCTAAAGCTCAATCACTGTTATTACTCTGAATGCCAAAGAGGTGGGAAGGGGACAATGGTTTCTAATGATCCCCGGATTGTAGGTTAGGAATTAAGAAGTAAGTTCTTTTAATTAATGTGT
Source organism: Tachysurus vachellii (assembly GCF_030014155.1). NCBI lineage: Eukaryota > Metazoa > Chordata > Actinopteri > Siluriformes > Bagridae > Tachysurus > Tachysurus vachellii. Next base: position 8,361,599 of record NC_083467.1, on the reverse strand, counting down.
AAGTGACTTTTGGGAGAAACTACACTGATTTAGGATATTCATACTATTAATTACCCACACCTTAATTTGTGAAACCATGAGTAAAAGTGACCACTTGTCAGTTTAGGATAACAAAATCCACTTTCAGTGTCATCAGATATCAGGCACCTTTTTTAAACAAATAAACAACAATTTTGGGCCACTAACCTAAATGTTCCTTCATCATGTTTACAGACCTTACAGTATCTGGTGCCAAATGATCTTTTGATTCATCTACTAATCCTTATCTTAGCTATTTTTGTTGTAACACATTTTCTTTCTATAATCAATATTCAAGCATACTCTTGTCCCGTTTTTATTCAATCTTCATTTGACCCTGTGCCGGATTCTTTTAGTCTGCTTTTACTGTTCCATTTGTTCCACCTTCCACTTATCCTCTTCCCAAAGTGTCCCTTTTTTTCCCAGGGGAGAATGCTTTATCTCTGATACTCGGCCTGGTCTCGTGGACTGGGGGATGAACTGGAGGAAGGCAGGGAGCTGGGCCGGATTGACCCTAGAGATAAAGCCTTGTCCTTGCTCTCTTCTTGGCCTGAGGTGGAAGAGGGTGTTGAGGAAGAAGTGACTGCTCCTGCTGGGGCACCTTCTTGTCCACTGTAGATTTCCTCATGGCCATCTTCACTAGACTCTGCATCCTCTGAGCCAGAGAGTAGCTCCTCATCTCGATACTCAGCAACATCAACTCCACTACCCTCAGCTCCCAGCTCCTTCAGTCGGCCATGGTGCTTAACATGGTAGCGCTGGTTCTGGAAGAACTTGACAATGGTGTGCTTGGGCAGGTCCAACTGGGCTGAGAGGGTGTGGATGGCTTCCTGGTCAGGGTAGAGGCCCACATCTTGGATGAAACTTTGCAGAATGCCCAGGGCTTCCAGTGAGATCTTGGTGCGGGAGCGGGGTTTTTTAACAACACTACTACTTCCTCCTGTGTTGCCACTACCAGCACTAGCCTGAGAGTTTTCCTCCATTACAGAGTTGGGCATTGAGTCCTCACGCATGGGAGAGTGGTCCTTTAATTGTGGCACAGGCTGTCTATGGAGAACCTGATAAGAAAGAGCAAAGATCAGGTTAGTGAGATCATTAAAAGAAGGGAAATGAATAATAAGTAAAGTAGTGCCACAGAGTACAAAGGTTTTCATCAATGAATATTCATCCAGTGTCCATGGGGCTCTTGACCAGACTGTCCAGTCACCTCTAGTAAATATCCAACCACACCATCTTGTGTTATGACTGTTTAACCAAGTGTATTACACAAATAACATGGGAATGTTGTCGCCCACACCATTACCATTATCAGGTCTGTAATTTCAAACATGTGGGTTATATGATGATATGAGCAAAGGGATGGAAATATTTTTCTGATATTGTTTTTTAAATAGTTTAGAGGAGTGAAAATAACAGGAAAGGAACAAAGAAAGAAAGGGTGTGGTAAGGGTGTAGTAAATAGTGTTGTTGGTGTAAACAGTAAAATGATGGAAGTGGATGGCAACTAATGTCTCTGAAACTCTGGAAGGTGTAGCATGTCACAGCAAAACTATCGAAAACTATGGCGCTGTCCTGCTGAGTTTATGACCAGGGTGGGGTGCCCACTGCCTCTGCGCTGGAATGCTAAGCTATAAATCTGCGGTGCATTAAAATTAAAGGACCTACATAAAGATAATAGTCAGTCACTCTCTCTCTCTCTCTCTCCCTCTCTCTCTCTCTCTCTCTCTCTCTCTCTCTCTCTCTCTCTCTAGCTTGCCTGCTTGCTCTCTCCACTCAATAATAACAGGGCATTTTTTTTTAAATAATACTGAGGGCAGGCCAGACCACAGAATTGCTCTGATTTCACTTGTGGGGGCTTTCTGGGGATAGTGTTTTACAGGAAGTGTGTATGTTTGTCTTTTTTCTTTCAGTTCGTTTGCTCTATGTTATATTATTTTTGATGTCTCTTAGAAACAAACTGAGACCACAAAAAGAGTTAAGACACTGTGATGGGAGTGGGGCTGAGACACATGAACCTTAAAACTGGCCACATGATATAACACTGCTATCAGTGTGTAGGCCTACCTACAGAGACCACACGCACATAATATGGCACTCAATTGCAACACACAAACATAGACCCCCCTGCCCACTCAACCACACACTAATATACATACACTTTTCCTGGATTCTGCATTTGAAGTGTATTTCTTATGATTTTTTTCCCCTCAAACTCTACATACACACACACACACACACTCACCAACACGCACACACAACACTTTTGTTCACTTGTGTTTATGACTGTTGTGAACTGTGGCAGCAGCTATTGCTAAGCCCTGAAATGTTCAACCCCACAAGTTCAATTCCCAACCCTGTTTGTATTAGGAGGCTTCAATCAAAAATGCTCTACCCCTTTTACACCACTGATCCAAGAGGCTGCTCAATTCCTCTAATGGAGTAGGACACTAATGAAGAGAGCTGAAGCCAAACCAGAAGAATGACTCCATCCTCAAATCAACCCTAACACCGTTAAAGCCATGAAGTCAGTCCCCTCCATTTCTTTACTTTCCCTCCGTCCACTTCATTTACTGCTCCCACTACGACTCCTCGACCACAGTCTACTTTGGACACACACTTTCTTCCCTTATGCACTTAAGGCATAATTCAATATTGAACCTCATCCATTTTCTGTGTTTTTTAATTGCAACCAGGGACTGCTCTATGAGTTCACTACATTAAGAATTTTTTTTTATTTTTTCCAAATCAGATCCAAATTACAGCACGGAGGTATGAACGAATTAGGGTATAATATGAAAGATTTAGCTGACTCTTAATGAGGAATGGGGTGGTGGGGGATTTGTCTTGCCATCAGAGACACTGCTAAGACATCAATACATTAAATATGTAATGATGAAGACATTTTACTGTTAGTATCCTTTTGCATGACTTCACCTACCTCATTTACAGACATGCATGATAATTTCTGTTTCAGTTTTTTTCATATTGCAATGCTTTCAGAGTGGGTGAGTTTTTGAGTTCTGAGTGTACATGAGTGTGTGTGTGTGTTTGTGTGTGTATGTGTGTGTGAGGGAGAGAGAGATAAAGAGCCAAAAAGAAAGCATGCATTTTGTGCTTGCCTATACAAGTCAGTATATAAGCAGATATGTGTACACATTATTATATGTACAGAAAAAAACATTGATTAAATTTTTAATGACAATACAACTGATACAATCAGAAATAAGCAATTTTTTTGTGAATAGGATACATTGTTTGAGCTGTAATGCTCTGCTCCTGTCGGAGTATCAGAACAGGGGGTGTAGCATCCAATTTAGCAAAAACAAAAGAGAAATAATTCATAAGGAGAGACTTGCCAAATGAGCAGCGGGGGGTGGGGCTTATGCCCATGAGCACTGTGTACACATGGAAGGAATAGTGCTGAGGAGGCTAGGGCACTTAGCAGGTGTGTGCAGCTTGTGGATGTTAGCATAAGTCACACGGAGGACACAGTATGCACTACAGTGAAGCCATGAATTAGTCTGGGATCCAAAACATTGCATGTACAGTAAGGACAGGTGCAAAAGTGTATGTTCATAGCAGTGGTATGTTGGATATTAGACATGTTAAACAAAAAGCATGAACTACGTGGACTCATGGACTAATGTTTCAAACCATTGCAAATTGAGTAAAACCTTTTTTTTGTATTCTTGTTGGTTAACATACACTATATTGTGTATATGTACAGTATGTGAAATTATTTGAGTGTTTAAGCAGCTGGGACACATGTGTGCTCTGTGGTGGCAGGCTGGCTGGAGCCAAGGGGATGCTGGGTATTTTGAACTGGGAAGGGACCCTCATTACTGTGTCAAGAAAACAACAGCAGAAGAGACAACCACAAACACACGTATACACACTAACAGTCAGACAGAGAGATAGACAGACACACACACATGGTCAATGTTTGTTATGTGCATTGGCTACACATCCTTTTAAATTTGTGCTGACAGCAAATAAAAAAAACAAAATAAAAAAAAAAACAAAACCTAATTTATCTTAACTCATTGTGGTCACTGATTCCTTTCTTTAAAAGAGCTGAATCAGATCTAAAAGCACAACCTTTGCACATGGAACAAACCATGCAAAAGAAAGAACACAACTGTTCTGGATACAGCTGTTTGATTCCTGTGAGCTGTATTTTTAGCTGTCTCTGTCCTCTGTGCGGTGGCTTGTCTGGGCTCTGTGTCAGAGGAGACCTGGAATGTGTTAATAGAGTGACCACAGTTTCCTTCCTGTGATGAGCATTTAATAACACAGAAAAAACATAAGGAGTTTTAAGTGGAACACTGAGCGAATTTTAAGGGACTTCAAGGAAAATAGGAAAGCTAATGTTTAAACCTAAAATTAATGGAAGAAACTGTCAGCAAAGACTGCTGAAACACAACTACCTTAACTGTACAATAACAGTGTAACACATACTGGGCTAGTTGTTCCATTCTCCAGAATAACTTGCTGGAAGTGCAGCACAAGAATGCATTGCATTGTATTGTTGAATATGAAGGTTAGGAAAGGTATTATGCAGTCTGTACAAAAGGAAAACCAAAGAATAAAAACAATAATATGGTTTTGCATTGAGGTACAGGGTGCAGGCTTCCTATGCCAAAAGTGTCAGTCCCTTTATGGTCAGTATTCTGTAATAGCTTATGGTCAAAGCCACTGTACAGTAACCTTAGTCACCCGTTACTGTGAATTCCCATGAGTCACCTAACATGTAGAAGTGTGTATAAGTGTGTATACGTACGTGTGTGTGTGTGTGTGTGTGTGTGTGTGTGTGTGTGTGTGTGTTCTGTCTCTTCCCGCCATTAATAATATCAGGGCTGTGGTGGTACTGTCTGTCAGGGTGTGTCTTAATGGGGCATTTCCTACTGCGCCCAAAACACATAAATAAGTACAACCACACACACACACACACACACACACACACACACACACACACACACACACACAAATATACTCTGCTTAAACTGCTACCATATAAAGAAACCAAACTGGAGCAAGAAGAGGAAAGAGAGAACAAAAACAAAAAGAATATTTTTGTAGGCTATAGAATGCTGCGAAGATACAGGAAATATAAAGCTGGAGGAAAATAGATTTAGGTGTGTACCATTTCAAAAGGTATGAGGTTCTGTATAGAAATGAGTGTGCATGTGTATATGTGTGAATTTTGAGTGCGCTTGGTGTACATTGTAATGACACTGGCTGGAGGATGGAGAAGTCCATTTAATCAGTGCTGCATTTGGAGCTATTTGTGTGTGTGTGTGTGTGTGTGTGTGTCTGTGTGTGTGTGTGTGTGTGTGTGTGTGTGTGTGTGTGTGTCTATGATTAAAGGGGGCTGGATGTATTAGGTTATTAGAGATTGGCAAGGACCCTGCATCAGAGGCCTTGATATAAAAACAAAAGCTCCAAAGATGTGTGCACAACCACACAATGAAACACAATCACAATGACCCCTTTTCCCTTCCACAGCAGCAATAAAAATATGGAAAATATCATAAATCACAAACCATTTAGGGGAAATTTGCAGAAAAAATCCTAGATATTAATAATCCCATGTGTCTATCAACTTTAGCACTGAACATAATGTGAACTCAGATTCAGCATTATGAATGCAATCTGATTGTTGATCCAGACTCACCTGAGGGTCAGAGGGCAGATGGAGGACAGTGTGCAGACGTTCACTGTGGTGGTGACGCGACTCCTCCTCGTATACGAGGTCACGGTCTGTTTGGGGGAGGGTGAGGAAACGGCGGATTGTACACAGGTTCTCCCACAGTGTGCGGTTCTCTGGGCTTGGACTCTCCTTCCAACGGAGCAACTCACATAGCCAACCCTGACATAAAAACAGTGGTAGGATGGCAGGTAGTCAGATAGAGACAAAGGGGGAAAGGAAAAGCAAGAGAGAGATGAGAATATGTGAAATAGAGTGTGAAATGGAGAGAGATATGATTATCTCTGCTAGACTAGGCCAGTCTTTGATACCAGCTGTTGTGGGAAGCCAACCTCTACCAGCACCCTGTGTTAATAACCTGATCAGTGCACTCTCTCTCTCTTTCTCTCTCTCTCTGTCCCTTTCTCTCTCTCTCTCTGCAGGCCCTCTTGGCCAGCTGCAGCAGATGGGTGCGTTCAGCCGTGACCCCCCAACCGACCCCAGACCTGTGGGACCCAACCGCATCTGTCACATGCATGCACACACATACACACATACACCAGCACAACACTGCTTTACACACGCTCTACACAAATTTTAGGATTGGGGTGGTCACACCTGCAAACTCACAAACAGTGTGCTAACGGTCCTTGTCTGAATGGGTCGGTACAGCACTGTCGTCACTCACACAATTTCATGGCAAGAATTAGGCGCAGCTGGGTGCGGGATCAGATTTGACTAAATCAATTATCTCTCTTTGCTCTCAAATGGGAAAGGGACCTACAAATGGTCCAGCAGGTTTTCCAAAATATTCCTTAATCAACACTCATGGATTAATTCCATGCTTTTTAGTTGGAGTTGATAGCATGCACCACACTATTATTACAGCATCATTTTCAAGTGTTTTAATCTAACCAATAACAGAGTTTTCATCAGGAAAGCTTGCATATGCATGCTTATACTGATCTCTTTATTTATTTCTTTGTGTGTAATTAACCACATATTGGTGATTTATCTCTAACCACATGACTGTGCGATTAACTCTTCCCTACCAGTCCTACGTGTTCATATTGCTGCAGCAGTCTACCTTGAATCAGAATATTACTGTCTCTCCACCGGTCAGTGTGAAAAGGAGCCAGTAATCAGGATTATCTGAGTAGTGCAATTAAATATGCCTCCAATGAAGTGATTGAGTCATGGAGGATGAGATCCTTGGGATGTTAAGATGGTGGGTCATGGTTGGGTGAATGGAAACCATTCTGATGGACATCTGCAATGTAAAGCATATCTAACTGCCGGTATTGTTGTTTACCGGTACAGACGTGCTCAGATCAGATACCAGTGCCTGCACAGGAGGAGACTCTTGCTTATGGTAGATTGAGCACAGCTTAACATCATTTGTTATTTTCAGCTTTATTTTCCTTTCATGTGGAACAGAATTGCCCAGTGTGTGACTTTGATAATCATGCATGTGTGTAACATAAATGCATCCTTAAGATGAAACAAATAATTACCAGTCAAATCCCTCCATTTACCCCAATGTTTTTTGAATCATCACCTTAAATGCATAAAATCAAACAGTAGAAAAAGAGAAAGTTTTGTTTCTGTAGGCTTTGAAGGCTTTGAAGTGTATCATTAGCATACTGAAAGCAGTTATTTGAGTAAGCAAACATAAGGGCTTACTTGGCTCTTGTTGGCTGCCACCTTGGCAAACAGAGCCTGAGACACCTTGGCTCGCTTCATCTCCTGCTGGATCTCATCATAAATGGACGATGTGATGTTCACCAGTGGTTCCAGTTTCAGGGGAAGGTCAGTATTTGGACCAGAGGGCTTAGACTACAGGACACCATGGAGATCAGGTTCAGCATAGACGGGAGTAAAGCAAATGTTATTAAGACAAACAAAGTAAGTTTTAAACAATTGATACTCAAATAAAAGGTTAAAAGTAGCCTGTGTTTGTATTAGCGGAGCACAGAGAAGGATGCATTCTGTAGGAGAGTAGTTAAAGGTATTCTCTTGCATCTACTTTGTAGTTCATGTTTAAATCAGTGCAGTGTTTGAAGTCATTCTGCAGGCACAAGCAAGTAATCTCACATTCCCCAACACAAAAGATGGTAAGATAACAGTATACAGACATAATAATAATAGTTCACAACTGCATTCCCTGAGACCAAAGGATCAGCACTCTGTCCTTATATCACAGAGATTGTTGCTATCTGGACTCTTTCACAGATGCTCTTGAAAAATAGTCCTGCTCAAGTGACCCTGTGGTTTGTTCAGAGAAAGTTCCGAACCATTTACTTAACATATCGAGATACAAAAGCCAAACTTATGTTTAGAGACAGTTACCAAATATTTTGTCTCTATGCAATGACAGATGCTGTATAAAATGCAGGACACAGAGTATACGAATGCAGATATAATAAATGTGGTCACAAAAATGTCTTAAGACATTACGACAAAATGTCACGAGACATTATGACAAAAATGATAAAACCTTATGAGATTAGCTCAGCTCATTCTACCTGTAAAAAAAAAATCCCGAATATAGATTTTCTTCAAGAAATCAAGAAATTCTATTTGCTACACAAGCATGAAATAGTAGCTCACTGTATGTTCAACAACTGTATGTTAATGAGTGAAAGAGAAGTGATGTGAGCCTCACCGAGTTGATAATTTTGTTCTTATTTTTCCAAATAGATGCCCAGGCATCAGGCGTTAACTGTTCGTCCATGTTGCGCTCCCATACTTTCTGTGTGAATGGAACATGAAACAATTCACAAATGTTTCACTCCATAACAGGTGAACATTTAATTTTTAATTAACATCTGGTGTCATAATACTTAAAATTGGATAAAAATTGTCACTGAAGGTAATGTTGAACAAAATCATAAAAGTCATGCATTTTTTCTTCATGTACATCAAAATGAATCTGTTAAAAAATGCATCAATACTGAAAGCTAGATTGTTTATACACAGATAAATATCAAAAGCATCAAAAAGCTGTACTGTATAAAACACCACTGTTTTTGGGTAAATTTCTAAACATTTCTTTAAACCTGTGTTATGCTACAGCAATCCTACGTTAAAAAAACGTGTTTTTGCTCACAAAAGCCACAAATATGTATAACCCAAACAAAACAACTACTCAGATAAGACCGACCTAGACAGAAATCACAACAATCTCTGAAGCACGTGTATAAAAATGGAGAGTCAGACACACAAATTTGCAATGCAGGTACTCTCATACTGGGCCTGGCAAAAAGACAGCTCTGTAGGAAAAGTGTGTAAGGCCTGAAGGGTTTTAGTGACAGCAGGATAATGGGTACCTGAGATAGGCGGTTACCCCCAGGACTGGAGTTTGAGTTTGGGGGCAGCCCTACAGGAGGGTTCATGCTGCGTTCACGCTCCTCCTGGTAAATCCTGTCTCGCTCAGCCTCAGGAAGGTTAAGGAAATTCTGCATGGCCTTGAGGTTGACCAGAAGAGATTGGGAGGCTGTGCGAGGGTCTTCCTCTTTCCGCAAAATTTCTGATAACAGACCCTGGTGTTCACGAACATGCACACACAAGGACATGAAAGCAAAATGAGAAAGGTCCAGGTCTTGCAAGTATACATATGCAAATCCCACCAGGTCTTCACCTGCACCACATCATCTCCCACCCACTCTATAGCTCTAATGGGGCGTAATTCAGGCCTGCAGAGGTTCAATGCACCAGGTGTGTAAGCTGCTGAGAGGGCGGGAAAGGAGACTGATATGGCCCAGGGACTGGAACAAGCATGCTGGGCCTTGGTGCAGTGACCTGCAGATTGGAAAATCTGATCTGATCTAACTTTCTACCCAGAGACCTCAACTAAAGACTTGAATCTCTGCTGTCTGAATTAGAAGAAATATAATCTAGACATTACACTAACTGTGTATACCCTAAGAACTTTTTAACATCTGTGTTCATTTTTAGATTTTATTTTTACCTGTGTGCGGTTGAATGCCACCCTGGCAAACACAGCTTGTGATACACTGGCTCTCTTGAGCTCATCTCGGACCTGTTGATAGATGTCTGATGAGACCTCAGCTGCTGAAGGATTGGTTCCTGGCTCTCCAGGGCCTCCAGACTTACTGGGCCTTGGGATAGGTGGGTGGTTAAGGAACTGTTGGTTGATGGCTTGTGGGTGCTGGTGGGCTAATAGGCGACTAACTGCCAGTTGCTGGTTGATGAGGTGAGCCATAGCTATTTGCTGCTGCACTATCTGTGGACTGAGCTGAGGTGACAGGAGGCCTCTTGGGCCCAGAAGAGGCTGAAGGGCTGTTGGAGGAGCCACCTGTGACCGTAATGGTGGACTGTGGTGGAGCTGGCCACTATGAGATGAGGGTGGCTGTGGCTGTCCTTGGGATGGGGGCTGTGACTGAGGTGTCTGAGGTTCTCCAGAGCCACTTTTCACAAGAGAATTACCAGTTCCCAAAGATCCTAATTGAGCCAGGCCAGCTAGGTGAGTGGGAGGACGCTGTCCTAACACACAGAAGTCGACCAGAGTGTCCCTCTCCACTGTGAAGAGATGAGATGAATAGGCTTAAATAATAAAAAACGTCTTTAAGGTTCTTATTAAAGATCACAAGTAAACAAAAGCACCAATCATTTCTTAAGTAACTTAATTTGAAAAACAATTAGTCACCTTTAATTTCAGAATTCTCCCGTATTGGCCACATCTTCTCAAAGTAATCACCTATAATAGAACAAAGTGAATCATGGTGACTGTGTATCCCAAATGTTAGCAATGTACATTCATAAGAGCAAGTAAGCACACAGGTACTTTCTAATTAAAAAAAAACATGTTATCAGTGTTTTAGCCTCTTTTACTGAAGTTTATGACTACGACTGTCAATCAATAATATTTGTCACATCTGGTGGCTTGTGGCTGTGTGTTTGGCTTTGGGAGGCAGTGAACAAAACTGAAAGCAGGCTTTATGTAACCCAACACTGCTTGCTCTGTCACCAAGGACCTCCTTATTCTCTGCTGGCTTTTCTCTCTCTAAAGCAGTGCTTGGGGTTTTCTCGACACTTTGATCTGTCCTGCTGTGTAATTATGTTGCCTTTTAATGGGGTAAGGGAAGGAGAAAAATTGTCACAGGCATTTAGATGCTAAGAGGCTTAAACAGCCTAGCAGCGGGCATGCTCATCTGCTGAGTCTGGTGCTGGAGACCTCCTGTAGAGTGGTGAGGGATCTGTGGTTTCCATTAAGCTGAGAGATAGACTGGGGTTCCCCTGTCCAGTCACAGAGCAATGTGCAATACAAAATGTGAAGTAATGAACAATCCATGATGTGTACCACAGGGCCCGTTAAGAGATTTATTAAAATAGTGTTACTTTATCCCACACTTTATGAGCTTCATATCTGGTGCATATCTGGTGCATTACTTCAGCGAGTTCAGCTCTGTACTCTTTCAAAATGATTTGAGGCATATTGACTAGAAGACAAATTGATTTTTAGTTCTTCCTAGATCTAATTAGTGAATCAGATCCCCAAATATAAAACAGAACAGTGTAACACAGTAGCTCTTATCTCACCTTTAATCTTTTTATACTTCTTATACCAGCGGCCAAACTCTTGACACTTAAGAGTGGACACATTCGCATAGTAGGAACTGTTCACGATGGAGGAGATCATACTCTGGGAAAGGTCAGAAGAGGGACAGGGACAGAGATGACTGCTGAGAAATAACTGGTGGCAAACAGCAATGGAGACTGAAAGCCACAAACATATGCTAGCAATTGATATAAGGATCAACACCCACACAGAGCCTCTCCACTGAAACACATCATACACAGATACACAAATCTCATGAACTGCCTCATTTTTGCATACAAGTGAAGCACAAGTCTTGCAAATACACACATTATTGATGCTCACAAACTTTACTTTGCACCACTATTAATGGAGCTCTAATCTGTGATCAATAATATGACTTTTCATGAAGTTTAGGAAGATTTTCATGGAAAAAGGTCAAGTCTGTACCTGGGAGAGTGGGCATTCCTTTGCCAGTGTGCTCTGGTTCATCTCTTTCAGCAGCTCTTTAAGTGCATTGCGCACTGTTGCATGATTCCACTGCTCTGATGGAAGGTCCTCCAGTTTGGCAAAGCTGTAAGCATAAGATTCATCAACACCTATTCTTCTATATATTCAGGATGTACACCAAATTGTATATTAGGCTCACCTATACAATTGTTCATGCATGAAACAATACAAATATCCAATCATGTAGCAGCAACACAATGCATGAAATCATGCAGATCCAAATCAAGATTTTCAAATCTTCAACTGTCCAGATTATGTGAGAAAAATAGGGCATTTTTCCCACAGCACGTCCCCTCACATGATGTTTTTTGTTTTTCACAGCATCTCTGACTATAGACTGTTGTGCAACAGGCTTTTAATCCGTAAGTGTAGGATTTTATGCATCATGCTGCCTCCACTTCATTGGTGCTGATTAGATAATACATGAATGTAGTATTACAAGAGCAGGTTTACATTTGTTCTAATAAAGTAGTTAATGAACGTACAGTATAGTGACTGTTCAACAAATTATTTTGGCACTGCTACAGAGAACAACAAACACCAACAAACAAACACCATCCATGAACATGTAATTAAACTGCTAGTCAGTATTAAAGCATTATTTGTTATATGGAGCCTATTTTATCAGTAAACACAGGAATAAACTGCAAGTGACCATTAAGGCTATAAATGACAGTGTCTAAAAAATGGACTGTTTCTGAGGATCAGCAGGTCACCACAACTATCATAATATTTTTAGTTTGGAAAATAATTTTTGCCACTACTGTAGGCAATCCAGGTAGCTATTCAATATATAAATTCCTTAAAGGTGCCCTGCCACACGTATTTCATTACTTTTGTGGTAATGTCTGAAGTTTACCATGGACTCTGTAACATTTTTTTGTGGAAAAAATGCCTTGGTTACCTTGTTTCAAGTCATTCTAGTGTGGCATAGAAAGCCTGCAGGAAGACTCAGCTAGATTTGCGCCAGTTCTCATGAATATTCAAATAAGCTATGCTGCTTGGCTCCGATTGGCTAACCGCTAGGATATGAGAGCATGACTATTCATTCACCCAGCGCAATAAGTAGCCTAGGCTAGAGGAAATTTGTTTACAATCACCTTGAATTGCGGCAGAATGGCTTCTTCACAAGCCCGTTGACGTTCAGCCATCTTTGCTGTATAGGAAACTCACTGAGCTACACGAATTCTGGGGACGCGATCTCAAGTGGGAGAGCTCATGAATAGTAATGAGCTCAGTCACTCTGATGTCAGAGTGACCAGCTTTTCCAACTGACCTGATTTCTACCCTTATTTCTTTTAAGTGGCTAGAACTGACCGTGGAGGTAGCAGTTCGTTTTCAAATTCACGACACAACACAAACACATATGGACCTAACACATCAAAAAATTCAAGTAAAAACAGTTTTGTGTGGAAGGACACCTTTAAACCTTTAGCTTATTATTCAGTTATTCATTTTTAAGCATATTATTCAGTAACAACCATGAACTATGAACGTCACAAGGTGTGAAGTTAATGGATGGAGGAATGAAATCTGTACTCGCTGACTTGTTCTGAGAGTTCAATGATTTAATAAAATATACTCAGCTCATAGCCAAACTAAAATATCTCTAAAATAATCTGTTGTAACATTATTATAATGGTTAACACTGCGAAACCTCCACACTGCTGCTGGTATTGGGTCTGACCTCTGCAGTTGTATGCGGAGTGTAACCATGTGGTAAACGTCCAGCAGCATGTCAGCCACTGTGGCATCAGGAGCGTCCGTCAGGCAGTGGATAGGCAACGGTTTCCAACGACCCACCTTAATGATGCCTGTGAGCAAGAGAGTGACACACACACAGAGAATTCATTAACCCTGTTTGATCTAATTTGTACCAATTTCCACAACATAAATCCATTTCCATTACACGATTAAGATGGTCAGTCCCACCCCCACTGTCAGAGTTGGTTGGAAAGGAAAGAACTGTCACCCGGCAATTCTGCCAAAACACCAAAAGCTGACAAGGGCAGATTACATCACCAGAGCAGGCCAGTTATTAGTAAATGATTACTCTTCAGATATTAGATATCTCAGTGGAAAATGGAAAGTGGAAAGACAGACAGAAAAAGCACCACTTGACTTTGAACTTCAGTGTCTATTTGGATGTAAACACTACATGTATGGTTTTAGAATGATACATGCACATATACTTGAAGATGAGTCAATATGAATGTGTATTGCATCATGGATGTGGGGAAGTGTACTGGGGACTTTCTCTTTCAGCCTCACTCACTCACTCTCTGTCTCTCCCTATGGAGCAGTTCATCCCAGGCTATAAACGCAGACAGCAGGGAACAATAGCTGTAATGATAAGGCCTTATCTATTAAACTCTTATCAGGCAGGGAAGAAGCACCTGACACGCACACTGGTGGCTGTCCCATTAAAGTGCAGCTTGCTAGGACGCCACTGCTCTTTTTACAGCCTGCAAAGACGTAGAGGAGAGGCTATGCTTCGGACACCCATGTCTGCCCCTCCATTAATGGCCCCGTCATAAACACCAGTCAATGATTGTTTGATTAACCCAAATTGACCGTTATAAATGCCTCTCACTATGCAAAGGATGGGATGGCCATTTATGACCGAAGAGTAGTCCATAAAGATGTGATTACTAGGGGGGATGTTCTCCATAAGAGAAATAGCTGCCATGTTAGTCGTCCAAGTGTCATTTTGTTGTCTCACAAATAAAACACATAATCAGGCTGTCTCTAAGCAACCTTAAGGGAGGAGACAGTTAGTTTTGCTCTTTGAGTCACCTTTAACCTTGAGGATTTATGGGACGACAAGATGTCACATAAATAAAGATTCTATAAATGCAACAGGCCACTGCATCTGTCATAATATATTATTTGCACTAATGAGTAAGGTAAACAATGCTTGGAAAAAATCTGTTTGCTATCATATTTATTATAATAAATGTACTTAACCCCTCAAACCTCAACTGTGCCATTAATTAATCCTTTAAATGTCCAGCTAGATTAGATGCTATCTCCTCAACATTATGGATGTTATTCACATAATTAGTGTCATATCTCGTTTACAATCTTTTCTTTTGGTGATAAGTTACTTTACACAATAATATTCAGCATTAGAATATACACATAGATACAATTGTCCTGATTTTTCTGCTTGAATAATCTCTTACAGCTCTAGCAGCACTAAATGCCAGAGCTGCAGGTTTTTGATGAGCTGCACACTTTGTTGAGTCATTAATAAAGGATGAGCTGGCCTGATCATTAACTTTGCTCTATTTATTTCCAGATGTCACAAGGATTGTTTGGATGTGCTACTCATGGAAACTGGGTTCTTTGCTTATCGCATTATTTACCTATTTTTTAAAGAGGCCCACACTGTCGTCACCACTGCACATGAGCAAAGTTCTTCTTTAGACACACACACACACACACACACACACACACACACACACACACACACACACACACTGTAGGCATGTACAATAAATGCAAGATTAGCGTTAACACGTAAATGAAATACCCAGCTGGAAAGGTGGATGTGAACTTCCCCAGGACTTATTAAGGACAGGCTGAAGTCATGAAAGCTAAACAATGCAAATCGCATTACTGTCCACTAAATGAGAGACAGACATGGTATGGCATAGCTTCTTGTGTCTCTCTTTCTGGTGCTTCAGGCTGTTTCTGTAAGTTGAAGAGCTCCAGCTGTAGAAGAGTCTCAATAGCAGACACACACTAACCTATCCCCAGCCAATATACCACTGCCAACACCAGTTAGCTTCGGACAACTAACTCTTTTATTTAAAAGCCAGACGGTCCGCTCATTTGTGTCTCTCACGTTTGTGAGTGAGTTTGTGTTTTGACTGCTAGAGAAAAACTAACACGACACGCCTGACCACCTCTGAGACTCTCCATTCTCACTTACATACGTATAGGCCTTTGGGGAGTCTTGCATTTGTTCTCCAAAGTTATCTGTACAAATGTATTCCCCAGATACAGAATTTGAGGACTAAGTGAAACAGATGAAGACAATTTGTGTGGTGCCACTCCCCCTTCAGATCTCCTCTCCCTCTCTTTTTGTCTTCAGACCATGTTTATATTACTGGCTAGCTTTGATTTCTGTGGGACGAGCCTGTTTAGCTCATTGTCTCGCTGTGCAATGCTGCATGTATGCTGGCCACAGTCTGACAGTCTATACAAGCCACACAACCATGCTTACTAAAGTTGGCATCCAATTTACACACACACACTTTCTCCACATATAGCTTCACTACAGTGCTGAGTAATCAACCAGCTCATGTCCAAAAGTTAGCCTTATGATGATCTGACCAAATAAGTTCACAAAAAATGTCATATTCATGGACAAATTGTAACTTTATTGAGAGGAGAACCTTAAAGATTAAAAGCTTGACAA
This sequence comes from Tachysurus vachellii, assembly GCF_030014155.1. Classification (NCBI taxonomy): domain Eukaryota; kingdom Metazoa; phylum Chordata; class Actinopteri; order Siluriformes; family Bagridae; genus Tachysurus; species Tachysurus vachellii. The sequence goes on along the minus strand of NC_083467.1, from coordinate 8,345,399 downwards.
AGAATTTCACAGATGTACTTTCATTCACACAAAACAGACAGTGCAAAAATGGACCTTGGACACTGGACCTTGTGGTAAGGGCATTAATGAATCATATTTAACTAAGAAAGCTTAAGTTCTCTGGCATTCTCTTCCCCTCTTCAAACCATTGTTCCAATTGCCACATTAAAATTCCTGTTCTCTGTGATGGTCTTTCTTGTGGGAAGCTGGTGGCTTGGCTTAAGCTTAAGTGTACTGATCCATATACGCTCATATATACAAACAGAATCCCTTTGCACATTCTATCTCTCTCCTGCTCTTTGTATCTTCAGTAGAAAAATGCAGTGAATTGTGATAGATGCTCCCGTATGCTCACACTTGACTTTGTTTAAGTGGCATGGTTTAACTGAGGGGAATCCCCTGATGTGTGCGAGTCAGGACAACCACAGAGCTCCATACAATCATGATTAGCACAAGAGAGGATTAGCTGCCCATAATAAGAGTACATATCTATTTCAGTGTAATGGGTAAATTTAACTGACTTAAGACTATGATAAATCTGATTGTGTGTCAGTTGAAATGCTGCCACAGAGATCATTTGTTGGAATAAACGAGTATATTTATAAGATGTGAGTATAGCCTTAACGACTGAACATTAACACAAGATGTTCATTTTCATGGAATTCTACTTTTAGACAGCTGTTATTATTTCTTTTCTTTTATAAAAGTGTTTTCAAGACTAATTTAGAATTTCTGAGATATTAATAGGAGTAATTCAGTTTTTTTTTAGATTCCCTATGGATCCCTTCTGTTGGAATGGTACTATACTGGCTCATACAGCAGCCCGCGTACAGCAGAAATAAAACCCTGTCAACCGTAAAAAAAACAGCTGGTACAGTTCAAAGCATCCAAAATGCCCGCATGTACCATATCAAGCAATAGAACATATTTTCCATTCAACTGACCCAGATGGTGGTTTGACCCTCAGGAGCCACATGTCAAACGTGGCAGGGCAACAATGCACTTATGTAAGCCATCACCACTGTTAATTGTCTGAAGCCTTAAACTACAGGTCTGTCTATATGCTTCTATAAAAATACTCCGACCCTTATAATTGAAATAAACAATATCTCCCAGTTAATTGCTGGCCAGGCTAATTAAAGAAAGGCCGTGGTGCTGGGAGAGGAGCTTAAATACACCGCTGGAAGAGAGCTATGCAGGACACAATTCAAACAGGGAGAAAATAGCCGGGACTCTGTGTAATTTTGGTCTCAAACCACACGGGAAAAAATGTATAATTTAAGCCAGAAATTATTCATTTAACATAAATGCTTATTTTAAAAAACAAAAAGTATTCATTTAACATGAGGTCTCTCTCTTTCTCTCTCTCTCTCTCTCTCTCTCTCTCTCTCTCTCTCTCTGTCTCTTTCTCGCTCTCTGGAGAATTTGGAAAGGTAAAAGAGGGTGATTCCTTGCTTTGCAAAGACTGTGTCTGTGTGAGTGTGAGATGGGTAGGTAGTTACTGAGGAAGGTAGACAGACAGACAGACAGACACACAGACAGACAGACAGATAGATAGATAGATAGATAGATAGATAGATAGATAGATAGATAGATAGATAGATAGATAGATAGATAGATAGATAGAACAGTAATTGACTAATCTCATCTTATTTGGCTTGAGCCGTTAACTCGAGGGTGTGGAGTAAACTGCGCTGTCTCCACACTGTTTGTTTTCTCGTGGTGTGCTATTTCATTTAGTCTTTCCCTCCTCCTGTTTTTATGTTAGTTTAGAAGAGACTATACCATTGTGTGGAGATGACCTCTTGGCCACTTTTTGGTTTACTGATGCCAGATGTTTAGTAGTTATCATACTTTTAAAAATGCAATAACTGTTCATTAATTTTGACATTTCTACATTTAAATGGAAATAAATAGTTGGCTGTAAACTCAGCACATCAGTAATTCATTATGGGAAGACTAGAAAAGATGGAAAAACTCAATTATGGCTCTTGATAAATATAGCATGATTACAAATGTGTATATAAATGTGTGCGTGCGTGCATGTGTGTGTTAAATTGTTTTGTTAAAGAAAAATACATGTTTTTTAAAGTCAATTTTTGATATGTTTGCTTAGCAGTTTGCTTACATTTTATTGCACTGGAACACATATGTATTCACACGTCACTTTTATATATATATATATATGAGTATTTCATTAGGTTTTTGGTAAAATATTGTATGCATATTAAAAGACTTGGCTGTATAAATCTCACACAGCTTCAGTGATGTCAAAGCCAAGAGTCTAAAATAGCTAATAAATTCATGTAAATTACAAACTTACTCTGCACATATTTCTTAATTGTGTTATTGTTGTTATGTTGAAAGGAGTATTCAGAGTTTTACAACTCAGTTGTTTACCCACCGATGACGAGACAAAATCTGTTTATAATCCTCAGTATTCATTATTTTACTATATTTGAACAGATCTGCTACATGACTGGTTAAAATTTGTACCACCAGACCATGACAGAACCACCTCCACATTTCAGAAAAAACAAGCACTAATGTTTTTCTCACCATCTCTTCTCTTTTGTCACTTATTGACTGCTCCATTGCATTGTACAGTCTTTAGTGTACAGTAGTTGTATATTATAGCTGTAATTCTAATTTGGTTCTTGTCATTTATAGCCAAATTTTGTTAAACTACCATTGTTCTGCTCCCATTTATCCTGAATACATAAAACATATATAATGTTTTGTAAAACATTTCCCAAAATTCTATATGTTATACATTGACTTCCAAACAGATTTGTACATACTTTCCAAATAAGCTGCTTCAAACTACAACAGTTGCTACTGAGAATTAATGTGCATATGGGTAGAGATACATAAAAATAACTTATTTGTCTTGCTTGCTGAAATCAATGATATTTGAATCTATGTGATGTGGCAAAATGGCTCTTAATTACCACAACTTTTAACTTTTTAAATTATTATCAGAGGTCTTTTTAAAGTTTACTAAATAACTGTTAAGGCACTGACTTGCAGATTAATTTTGCAAAGACACAGATCAAATGTCTTTTGAAACATCTTGAATATTTTGTAGGGATTTCAAATGACTGCCATATTTAAATCAAGCTAACAAAACAAATAAAAATAAGTTAAAACCATTTTATATTGAAAACAAAGAGATTTAAATGGTCCTACATGTGTTCCCAGTTTAAGAAGTCGGTTCTTACTGTTAAACAAAATTATCTAAACTTAATGCTGTACCTTTGAGAACAGATTGAGATCAGAATGTGTTTAGAAATGTTTTGATTTAGGCTCATTCTTGAAAATAATGTCTTTGTTACTGTGAATAAATGGCTTTCTTAAATTCTCTGCATTCTTTTTAGAGTACACATATAAACCGTTCACTCTTCCTGGAGATGCCAGCTATATCTGTTATGATAAAGCATCATTATAATCCTTTTTTTGCTTGCACACTTATAAACATTTTAATATATGTAAAAATGTAAGTATTTCATATACATACACACACACAATGAATGCAATGTACACATGCTATGCATGTACAGGAGGCATCATGTACTCACAAACATATCCCAACATATTTGTTCACAAACTCAGAATCACGAGCATGCAACAATGTTTGTCTTACTGTTCTTGCGAAGAATTTCACTGACATTATTATTAATGCAGGCTATTAATTCTATGCCTACACTTGAATCTAATACTTACCTTAACCTCTATAACATATAGCTTTTCAAATAAAGCTAAACAACAACCACATAAATGTCATCGACAACAACAATAACAGTTTTCATTGTGGGGATCAGACAAATGTCCTCACAAGGTCAAAACTTTTGGATTGTATGATTCAGACTCCATTTATAAGAACTCTGTATGAGCTCATTACCTTAATAACTACATCTCTCCCTTTCCGGCTGTCAAATACGAACCATTAAGATGTTTTTTTATACAGTGGATGAGGCCGTATATAAGATGTGATTAAGTATTCTAATATGAATAACCTTGTATCATCCAATTGTTTGTGGCTCAATTAATCTTTAGACAAATTAATTTCCGAAGTCAGATGAAACTTTCAGGTGGACCAAAGACCATAACTTATATATGCCATAACTTGTTCACAGTACACATGTAATGTCGGCTTCACTTATCCACAATTTACATTTTACATTTACAGCATTTAGCAGACACTCTTATCCAGAGTGACTTACATTTTTATTTCAGTTTATACACCTGAGCAATTGAGGGTTAAGGGCCTTGCTCAGGGGCCCTGCAGTGGCAACTTGGCGGACCTGGGATTCGAACCAATGACATTCAGATCAGTAGTCGAACGCCTTAACCACTGAGCTTCCACATCCCCCGATGAACAATGAAACACAATGAAACATAATCGGTGCAAGCTGTGCTTAGAACGATATGAAAAAGTGTGACTTCCACTGGTGGACTCACCCTGTGCCTGGGCTGCTGAGCTGTGTGAGTAGCCGAGGGCCAGCAGCGCCGTCTCCACCAGCTGAGTGAAGAGAATGTCCTTCCTGACCAAAACAAACTCTGCATGCTCCTCTCTGCCCTCCCCCTCCACCACCATCCCACCATCTACTTGCTCGACGACGCAGAACACTGGAATCATAAGACCTGTTGGGAGAAACAGAAAAATAATTTCTGACTGTGTCTGACAACTTTCCGTAGGTCAGTTATTCATAAATGCTTAATGATTAATAGGTTAATCATAACATTTTTAGTGATGATCAGGGTTGGCTAAAAGCCATACAAATAATCAATTCTTTATCAAACCATTCCCGGACAAATTATCAAGCATTGGTCTGTCACTGTGCTCTGTGTTTTACAAGCTAAACTGATAACACTTTAGGTTACAGGGATAATTGTAAAAGGTTATGCTGTTCATTTAATTAGTTAGACATTGCAACAGATATGCAAACTTCATTCTTTCTTGTGGATGACAAGATGACTTGGGTGAATATAAACTTTTTTCCTCCCTGAAAAACCTGGTCCCATTTAAAGCATTTTCCCTGCTGTGCTTTGTTCTACAGACTTCTGGTGGCTTAAATTTATTAAAGAAATGAGGGTTTGAAAGCGTCAGGCAAACCAGACCGCTAATAATAACAGCCAACTTGGGTGAAATACACAGATGCCCCCCTTCTCTGTCATTCTGTTTCACACACAAACACTACAAAAATATATAGCGGCTTGGAGTGGTGTGGTTTGCTGTGGTGCTTAATGTATAAAGACTATTTTCTCTTTACAATGAAACAAATCAACATGAGTTCAAAGTTACAGCTTTGATTCATTTTCTATCACTTTGATAAATTTTTCACTGTATTTAGAAACTGACTGAAAAGACCTCTGGTGTTATGTTCCTTTGTATAGTAATAACGCATTTAGATTATACTGTATATGTTTATGTATAATATTATATATACTGTATATATAGCTCCTATCCAAGCCTCTTGTTTTAATCAATCAGCGCCTATATTTCTATTTCCTCCCCATTAATCAAACCAGCTCCCAATTCACAATCACAAATGCTCTTATGGAGTGAGTTACACTATGGGCCTGAGCCAAATCAAGTAAGTGAATTTCCCCCAACAGGGAAATATAACTGTCAACACACACCAGCTCCCAGGCGTGCTCTCTCTCTCTCTCTCTCTCTCTCTCTCTCTCTCTCTCTCTCTCTCACTCTCCCTCTCTCTCTCTCTTTCTCCCCCACCTCTCTCTCTCTCACACACACACTATCGACTGTCTCTGTTTAGCACCCAAGGTTTCACCTATCAGCTTTACATTGATCTTAATTCTGTGTGAGCATCCATGTGCAGTATGTGTGCAGGAATAGATCCTGTGACAATATTCAGTTCAATTGTTATGTCTGTGTGTAGATATATGAATTAATATATATCCTCTGATTCTAATTAGTGGTACAGTACTGTGATAAATATTCAGGTGAAGAAATGAACCCCACCTTTGATTTACTGTATATACATTGTATACTCTGTGTGTGTGTGTGTGTGTGTGTGTGTGTGTGTGTGTGTGGCCTTCTCCTTACTGCTCTATTGTGGTTTACACAAAACACCAAAACACACAAGTTTCCTATGTTCAAAGACAAAACCCTCATTAGGATTAACAATCAACCCCAGCTTTCAGCTCAGAGACAGTGGATAGGCTTTCTACATGTTTGAGCTCCCACACTTCTTTAAAACACACACACACACACACACACACACACACACACACACACACACACACACACACACACACACACACACACACACACTCACACACACACACACACACACACACACACACACACACACACACACAGACACACAGACACACACACACACACACATATACACACACACACACCTTTTTTTTTTTACCCTCAACAGTATTATGTTTTTCTTTATAAATGCACAGATTCACAAACATGCACACACCTTGTGTAGACTCATGCCACTTTTTATGGTTACCATACTTACTGTCAAGCCAACTAGCTAATTGATATTGATTGCCGGTTGACTCAATAAATATCAAGTGCATTCAATTTAAAAAATGACTGAATTAAACAGATATGCACAGATATGACTTGGCAATGTGTAACTGTCTTTTTGTGTGAAAAAATACTATGAAATATATTCTGCTAATTCTTCCATGATACCCAGTGTTTTTTTCTGTGGCCATGCGGTGCATATGTGTCTGCATGTGTCTGTGTGCATGCCTGTATCTGAGAAATTATGATCAATGAATGATCTTGGTAAATAAATCAGGCCCTGGCAGTGTTACTTTATTAAGTATACTTGGTGTTATATTGTCCCCATGACACTCCGCAGGCCACATAATGTATAGGATGGAATTGATTCATATTGTAGGCAGCGGGTTAGCCTTTTAATCTAGCCTAATAAAAAGCTCAGACTGACTGTAGAAGAAACAACACAGGGAGATATAAGATGCAACAGACTCGAATAGAATTTAGTTGAGGCAGGTTTAGCATTATATACTTCTGTTCAAGGCATTCACATGTCTGAATATTTCATCTATTTTAAAACTGTAAAGTTATACTAGATAAATAATGGTGTCTTAAATAACTGAATCTAAAATACCCCTTGAAATAACTGAATACCAATAATCTTTGTAGAATTTTTTTTATCCTGGATATGGCTGTAGAGGATCCGGAGCCAATCCCAGGAACATTGGATGTGAGTTCATGGATAAGATGCCAGTCCATCACAGTGCACTATGCACACACATATTTATACCTAGCTTATTTATACCACAGGTGGCAAATGGGGAAATGTGAAACTTTACTGTCTAAACTTTTGGAGTCATACCTCCAAGAGGTCTCTGCGGAGCTCCATTGTGGCGACTGCGTGGCCCGGTAGGACTGCCATTCAACTCTAGACGGCTTATCTTCCCCGGAGGGGGGCCACTCAGATCGGGGCTGGTAGCAGTGCGGCGCTCTGGGCTCTCCCGCGGACGTGGGCTCTCTCCTCCTCCACGCTCCATCCCCCTCCACACTGCAGGGGGAACACCAGCCAGGGAGTATGGACCTGATGCAAGGGAAAGAGATAGACAAATAGATGGATGGAGAGAAAATCAGAAAGATACATATAATATACAGTGCGCTGAAGGTATCCAAGCTAAGTGTATTTTCAGACTTTCATGTATTCATCAAAGCATATGAAAGTGACATCAAACAAGTGAAGTCACTTGAATTGGTGCTGAGGCAAGTCCGGCTGCTTATTATTAATTTTAGGTGTCAAATTGTTAAACGTCTGAGCAACTGACCTCAGCAAAGATTTACATACATCGTAACATAGTCTGCTAACGCAAACTCTGCAAAATCTTCAGGAACCAGAATTTATCCTTGGGTGGGTTTATAAGGAATAACATCCAGGTGGCTGAGCTAAAGCTGATAGCTATGTCCAATAAAACCATAAGGCTTCTCTATAGGAGCTTATCACTGCAATCAAGTAATACACATCTATGCATCTAGTTCTGCACCAGTATCTACAGGGAATGTAAACTACACTCTGTGAGTGTGTTTCTGGTAATGGAAATGTTTTTCTATGGCTCCGCAAGAACTATTTATAATTTAATAAAATTCAACAAGAGAATTATATTTTTCCTTTGTGTGGTTTGATCTTTTGGTTTCTATTACTTTCTATCAATAATATTCTTACAGATTACAAATTCTAGTGATTACATATTCATGCACACATGTGTGCTCCATTGGGCTAGCTTCCAAAGGGTTTTGTTTTTGAGCCAAACCTTTAATATTGGTAATGTCCATCAGGATGAATGCCAGGCAGGGCAGCTCACCTGCCAAATGTGAAAGAATGAGTACTCACTCACTACTAGCCAAGTGGAGGAGGAGGAGCACATTTATATTTCACTCCCTCTACAGAGCAAAGGCTACGGTCAAATATGAGCTCATATGAAGCAGGTAGAAAAGTGAATTTCTAAGAAAAGTCCAAAATGTTGCAGAAAAGAGGGGAAATTATTTACAGAAATATAGTTGCATGATACCATAATGTGTAACAAATGACCACCGACACCAGTGACAGTCCTGTGTGTATTATTTACAAAAATGAACAGATATGGCTGGTGGAAAATACAATTTTGCAAGATTATTAACTTCAGTCTGGTCCTATTTCTACTAGTGAAATCATTTTGACAGAAGAGACTTGTGTTATTCACTTACTGTATGTAGGAGCCTATTCGAAATAGCTATATTTTAAAAGCAGTTACTTATATGTACTTTAACAGTAAAGTTTAAACATGCCAGGACAAGTGATTTTGTTTTGTTTCTGTGCTTTAATTTGTGTGTGTGGCCGCCTGCTCTGTTCCTCCTCCTCATCACTTCCTTGTTCTTGCAGCCTAAACAAGAACAAAACCCACGAATGCAGTGCAAATGAAATCGTAGTAGGATTACGAGCTGGGAATAAATGTTCAAAATGAATAATAAATTAAAACCATTAACCTCAGAGTGATTAAAACGACAACTATGGCTACAAAGCAAGGGGCTAAATTCAATGTGGTTTAATGAGTGCAGAAAAAAGGAGGAACACAATGCGCCAATGCTGTTTGAATGGAAATAAATGATTCTAGTGACTGCTGAAAGACTAATGGATTTTACAGGACTTTCACAAACTTGTCTGAAATGGCACATTTATATATATTTAGAGTCTATTTATATATACATATTTTTTGTTTAACACATGGATTTATATAAACACATTAAACAACATTTGAGGAATTAGTTATTTAATCTAACACTGCTGTTCTTAACAAAAAAAAGAAAGAGAAAAAAAAAAGCAAAGCAATTAAAGTGGACTAAGGACTGTAGCCACATTAGAAGAACTACACACCATTTCCATTGCAAGAACCTAAAATGGGAGAAATAAAAGAATTAAATGGGGAACAGATGAAAATGTGTCAAACGCAAACCAAACGAAACAGACGAAACTGTCTTAAGTATAAGCAAGAGTCAAGCTGTTGAATTAACAGCGGCGGTGTTTATAGTCCAGCTGGACAGCAAAGAACACTGTACTTCTTAAATCAGCACTGTAGTTGGTTCTACACTGGAAATACTATACTATGTGCCAATCACTTTTTGTCAATATGAAGACATCCTATTAATATCCACAAGTTACTCTGAAACCTATTGCAGATCCACTCATATTACTAAAATCTGTCACCCAGTTTAAGTGTTACAAAACTGGCCTCAATTTAGTGTTAAAGGAAAACCTTCACTAACATTAAGGAAAGTCATAGATCTGCTCCTAATAAACAGTGCACCTATGCATGTTTGCCTCCATACTTATTAGACTACGGATCCCACAGGGGCCATAAAACCCTTAATAAACACTTAATAAACAAAGCCTGAAATATTTAACAGGCTTTAGTTAATCTATGAGAGGAAATAAAAAAGCAGTACTATGTATGACAACAAGGCATTGGTGCGAAGAATCGGGGCGTTGTGCAGCACATGTTGCATGGAAGATTTATTTTGATAAAAGGTCCCCTTCTGAATATCTCATATCTCTTTTTTTCATCTTCTTCTTATCATCACATCACTCTAGACATCTCAAAATCCTTCTGCCCATTGCCCTCCTTGGTGTCTCAGTGTCTTTCATCTAGTGTCTTTCAGCTGATTTGAGGTGCTGATCCCGTTGATTTTTATGTACCTTTGCAGTACAGCACAGGTCCTGACATGCTTGAGTCTAATGACGCTACCAACGATCACAATCAAGAAATAGTCTGCATCTCAGTTTCCATCTGTGTGCCTATTTCTCTCTCTCTCTCTCTCTCTCTCTCTCTCTCTTGCTATCATGCTTTACTTGTCCTCCAACTCCCTCTTCCTGAGCCTACAAATATTTGACAGAGGAGATAAGGTGGATCCAACATTATACTAGAGAATAAGTCCATTTGAATTTACTGTTTAGTGCCGCAATGTTTTCTTTAATATTGAAAAAAAAGGTATCATAAGCCGTTCTTTAAATCAGATTGGATTGTATAAAATTAAAATCATATGGTTTAAATGTAAGTAAAAAAGATATACATGTGTATTCTGGTTTGTGTCTGCCATATATTAGATTAAAATTGCACCTCAATTGAACAAAAAACAAAACAAAACAAAACATGGTAAATTTGTGCTATTGTCATTGTAATATAATAATTATGCAAATTTGCTGGCCATGCTAAAAGCACATAACTTTTTGAAATCAGCAAATATATTGAGCATCAAGACAACCTTGTAGATTGTTAAATTCATAGACAGATAAAAAGATTCTCTCAATATGTTAAAACCAGAATAAGCTCATATCTAAAGGAGGGAGAATTTCTGAGTAATGTGATCTTTTTTGATTAGTGTTCAAATGTGTGTGGAAGGTGAAAAATGAAATCAATGCTGCTTGTTTAAATACAACAGATCACACTAACTTACAGTTTGAATATCCACTTCAGACTCAATCCAAGCTACAAGCCTCTGGCATGTTTAATAAGTGAAACAGGGCTCATGTCCTGATTGACCATGATTTCCAAACTTCAGTGAACACACCGCAGAGTTTGGTTGCTTACACCTCTCACTGTCTTTTTATGGCTCCTTCTCTCACATGCTCTTGCTGTACTCTATTCTTTTTCACTTCCTCTGCCACAGAGAATGGCCTCTGACACACACAGAAAATGCAGGATATTTAAAACAACACATTATTGAACTCATTGTACATAAATACTGTCTGTGTAAACAAGGGGGAGATGGCATCTGTGTCTGAGGTAAACAGTACTTAAAAGCATGATAAAAATGATGAAAATTGAACATATTTAAAGCAAGCAACACTAGTGAATACCCATTATGATTTCTCAACTACTAAAATAAACAAGTGACATGAGAGTATTGATAAACCCATTTCTTCTCTGGTTCTTAATAATGAACCTAATAAATGAAAGTAGATCCAGGTTCGTCCGTGTTGTACTATTAGCTCATATCTATGTGGTGACAATGTGCTAAGGCGTTAACCTTACTGGCCAGAGAATAGCTGAGTGATAGTCATTTATTGCAGGGTTATTAAAATATGGGCCCAGTTGGAGTACTGATAAAGGATGAGTGGAGGGTCAGAGGGACGAGTATGAAGGCCCCTACAGAGTCTCTTCTGTTTGTGTGTGTTAGGAAGGAGGGGAAACACAGATAACAACTTATCAGCTATGCATTTAATAGCAGATCACAGCATAACCAGCAGAGATAATTAAACATGGTTTACACATTACAAGGCAAGCAATGTGGAGACTAAAACTAATTGAAAACAGAACATATAGAGTAATATGTGCACATAAAAATAGGGATGTATGTATAAGTTTTTTGTTTTGTTTCTTTTGTCGGTGACAATTAATATGTGCTTCTGATCCGATCAGTATGACAAAGAGAAATAAATAAACACCTTAAGGTAAAATAGAGAAACTTGAAAGCCTAGATTTGGTGACATGTTTAAGTGTGTCATGTGGTGAGGAAGCAGAATTCGGTGGCTAAGCAATGGTGGGAGTACAACAGACCTTCGCTAGACCTCATTCGGCTTGCTCATAAACATCTCATTTGGTAGTAAAAGAAAAAGAGTTGGAGGTAGGACTTTATTATTCTCCCTCATCAATTGCAAGCGTGTGTACACACACAGGCAAATATAGGCAAAAACATATGTGACACCCACACACCTATACACTAACCACAGAACAGGCTTGCTGCTCTGACACTTCCAGGGACCACACACTGCCTCACAGCAGTAAGTCTCACAGTTGTCACATATGGTAGACAAGGCAGACAAGTACATGGAGCAGGGCTGTAAAATACTCATGCTTAGATATTTCTCATAGAATGTAGAATGCAGCATCAATAGTGTGGACCTGGCTAAATGCTGGTGCTATATAAACAGGAGTTGGCCAACAACCTCAGGAAAATCCACAAAACTAAGAAAGATTAAGTGTATCACTGAAATAAGAATTAACCTGTTTATACTTAACACCAGCTTACCTTCACATTTAAGGCTTGGGAAGTGGAGTTACTATTTTTTTTTGTCAGTCTAAATAATAGCATAAATAATAAAGTAATGAAAGATGAGAATGATATGAACCACTTGTCTGAGATATCAAATAAAACATAAAAGCTTATAAAACAACATGCAGGAAATAAGTGAAACCAAATCAATGAAGGGAGTTTCTAGTGTTGATCTAAAATTAAAATGAAGTGAGAGAAAATTTGCAATAAGTGAATAGCCTGGACAGTAATGCAGTAACCCTTGTGGTCTTGAAATAAAAATCGATATGCAATAGTGGGACTCTCGGGTCTTGCGCCGTAACCTGCATAACAATTGGCTCCCTACTGGACCGCTAGTGCACCAGGTTATATATAGTTGGCGTTAGGTACAGTATGCTATTCAAATAACAAAAGATTTTGCAAATCTGTTGCTAACCACCTGAATAATCTCTTAGGTGACCACACACACACACACACACACACACACACACAGACAGAGTTACAACTGATAAGTGAAGTCATAGTAAATAAACAGTACAGTATTCTGCCAAATAGTATGACAAAAAATCCTCACTGTGTGGACGAACTATTCTGACACACTAGTTCAGACGTAGTGCATAGTAAAGAATTATAAAAAGCTGTCTGCATGTCAGACAAGCCAAGCAGAGGAACTCCTGGGACATACCCCCCATTCAGCAAAGGAAAAAAGTCAAAGAGAAAGGTTTATACAAATGAATATTGGACGCACCAGTGCCACTTTAAAATGGACAACGATAAAATCCTTAACGCCACAGCTGCTTCAGGGCAACTCTATACTAAACATCCCTCTCTTTCACAAGCATGGGAAACGCATAAGTGCCTTCTAAAATATAATTCATATTTCATAAACATTTATTGTATGCACAAACCAAGGCCTGAATGGAGAGACGAAATTCACATGCAATCCGATACTGAATCCTGCGCACTGGCCATATGCTTCTGCTTTTTTCATTTGCGTGTTTACTCCAGAGTTTGTGGCACTAATAAGAGTCAAACTGTCTATTGCATTTTGGCATTTTAGAAGTATTCCGTTCGACTCTGGGAGTATAGATAGAGTTTTCATAAGGTTTTCAGTGACTTTTTGTTTTGGTTTAAGGCTATTTCGTTTACCACTTCTTCCGACTTCAAGAGAAAGTGATCTTTCAAATGGATCTCTGTGTCTCTGTGAAAGTTTGTACATTTTACCAATAATAAAATCTGTGTATAAATAAGTACAGATATAAGCTTAAGATAAATATGTCTAACATAAAGTCTTATTGGAGAATCATATGAATAATAAATTAACAAGCACTATATTATTTTCATAACATAAAACAAAGTGACATTAATTTTTCTCGTTTTGCATGTACTGAAATAAATTTGATTGTGAACGTGACCAAAAATAATAAGCTGTAGAAAAGAGCTGTAAAAAAAAAATACTACTGGGTTTGTAGATACATTAATTATTTTCATTTAATAAGTTTCAGAACGCTCATATAAAATACAATACGAACTATGATGGAGTATACAAAAAAAGAGCAGAAATTAAGTTAGATTGTGATTATTGTATACTCTCTTAGATTAAAATAGTAAAATAATAAGAAAAAAGAAAAATAAGAAAAAGAAGCAGGATTAAAAAAAACATATACGATCATTTAAGTCGTCTCTTTCTGATATATATATATGTATGGATAAAATGTACAGACACCCACTAACTTTCTCTCTGTGTATGTTTGTCCGGCTGTCTGTCACACACACACACACACACACACACACACACACACACAGAGGAAGCGAGAGAGAGAGAGAGAGAGAGAGAGAGAGAGAGAGAGAGAGAGAGAGAGAGAGAGAGAGAGAGAGAGATTGGTTTGGATGGTATGTAGTTTGGCTGTGCGCTGTGCGGTTATTGTCTAAGGGGCAGAAGGTCAGTGGTGGCTGTAAGCGCTGAAAGCCAAAATGTTTTTTATTTCTATTGGACATTTGTCTCTTTTCAAAATAAAAAAAAAGGTGAGATGATAAACATTAGCTTTCATTTTTGTGATTCGTGCGACTAATATTGTTGAACATAGTCTAATTGAATAACTAACCCATAACACCCGACGGTTCTAAAGCGCGACGTGCTCCCGACTTCAACTCATATGTTACACACTTGTGTACAGATTTAATAACCTGTAACTCAAGCGCTTTCCGAATAGAAAACCTAAAGGACACTATTCTGTTATATCATACAAATTGATAATTCAAATAAGCTGCAAATGAATGGGAACCACGAATGTCTATGAAATTTAAATGAGCTTTTAATAACATTAATAGCGCACATAGTTATTATTATTATTATTATTATTATTATTATTATTATTATTATTAGTAGTAGTAGTAGTAGTAGTAGTAGTAGTACTATTATTATTATTATTATTATTATTATTATTATTATTATTATTATTACTATTATTAATAGTAGTAGTAGTAGTAATAGAGTAATAGAATTTTGTAGGGAGTCTGCTAAAACTGCACTGCAATTCATTATTATTGGCTTAGATTATTATTATTATTATTATTATTATTATTATTATTAGTAGTAGTAGTAGTAGTAGTAGTTTTGTTATAAGTCTAATCATTAATATACAAATTATATAATGAATACGTTTAAATAAAAATATAATAGAAATAAATGCTTAATTATCCAGTCTATATTTCGCTTTTATTTTCCCTTTTTTTCTATTTGTTTATCTAACCAGGAATTGCACCTTCATCTATCAGATTAATTATACATTAAAAAGAAAATCTAAATATAATTGATATTTTAATAGATTTGAATACTCCGGGCAATCTGGGGGTGTTTTGATTTTTACTGTAAAAAGCCCACATTAGTTTGGGTGATAGAACATGAGGGAACATTAAACTTAAGCTTGTACTGTAGACATCCATCAGCTTTTACATTACAAACCTAAATTCCCCTTAATATTTTAAGTTAACAGATGTTAAATTATAATGTAACTGGAACGCTTATAAGATCCGGTAACGCCTTGTGTGTTAATGGTCACTAATATTAGAAAATTAACATCAGTAACTGTCTGAGTCCAAAGGTGCTATAGGAGCTGCATGCATGTGCTAGCATACAAAATCTGCGTTCTCGTCATCATTTAAAATTATCTTATATTAGTTTTCATTTGGATAAAGTTGTACAGTATTGCCGTACTGACAATGCAATTAACCTAATACATGCCTATCATTTACTATATAACTAAAAGTGGACACCGCAATGAACTTCCACAAAGTTAATATAAGTCTATAGCGCAAAATCTAAAATGGTAAATTAACACTTATCCAGTGCAGATCAGATGGATATAATAAACTTTATCAGAGTCTATATTGTATGTGTTAATTCAACAGCATAAGCTACTGCAGCAGCAGCAACAACAACAACAGCAACAAAACCAGAGTTAGTTTAAAATTTAACATTTCAGATATTGTGGATGTTGATAACAGGGAAAACGAGCACGTGGCTACATCCTGGAAGAAATGAAGAAAAGCGTATAAGTATGGAGCTGTACTTACTGCTCACGGCGTGTTGGTATCGGGGCTGGCCGTTGAGAGGGCTCTGTCCATTGAGTAAAAGTAGTGAATCCAGGGCTGAGCTGCTTGCTGTTCGCGGCTGGCGGGAATCGGCTTGGTGCAAATATCGGTCGGCTGAAATCGGCTCGGTGATATCGGCGGTTTGACACTTAGGCTGTGTGTGAGCGCGGGACTGGAAGCCAGCGTCTAAAGCAAGGAGGCGGTAGGGATGACTGGAGACAGAGCACAGTTTAAAGAGAGAGAGAGAGTGAGAGAGAGGGTGTGTGCGTGTGTGTGTGTGTGTGTGTGTGTGTGTGTGTGTGTGAGAGAGAGAGAGAGAGAGAGAGAGAGAGAGAGAGAGAGAGAGATCCGAGCAGCAAAGCGGCACAAGTTCCCCTTAACGGAAGTGCGGTCTGTTTTTGTCAGCCGCGAGCTCGAGCGACTAGTTCGTGAGCGCGGTGCGAGGAGACAGACCGCGCGCGCGACAATCCGACTGTCCTTCTAGTGTGCGCGAAAACGAAAAGAAAGGAAGAAGATTAGGTGGTTGCTACTCAAAGGCGACAAATAACAGCAGAAGTCTCTTCTTCGACATAAAAGATCGAGGTCGGCCGCGTGTGAGTGTGTGTCACTTTCAATCTCTCCCGTGCCAGCGGAGCGCTGACTGACAGAGCGCAGGAGGGACTCTGTGTGTGTGTGTGTGTGTGTGTGTGGTGTGTGTGTGTGTGTGTGTGTGTGTGTGTGAGAGAGAGAGAGAGAGAGAGAGAGAGAGAGGGAGGGGGTCAGATCCAGTTTATTAATCCCATACATGCCCTCTTGGCAATAAAACTCCATAGAGTTACACTGTGATCATTTTATGTGGTCTTCGCTTGCTTTTTTTCATCTTCACACAATAACTGGACCTGAACACTTGAACAGCCTTTCACTATCTTAGATTAATATGTTATCTGGTTATTGAGTGCAAACATTAGTAATACTTTCCCCCCGCAGGTTAAGAAGTAATTGGCCTTATGCAATCGACTGTTAATATGACTTAAATCAGAGGATGATCAACTGCTTGTGTTGCGCTCTGTCGCCCCGTATTCACATCCCAGTTAATAGAAAACCATAATACCCGTCATTTTCCCCCAGGACACTGGTAAGGTTAAAAAAAATCTCGTTTGCATTTGGAAAGGATTCGAATGAGAGTCGAACATTCTCTCTCTCTCTCTCTCTCTCTCTCTCTCTCTCTCTCTCTCTCTCTCTCTCTCTCTCTCTCTCTCTCTCTCTCTCTCTCCATATCTTTTTGCCCAGGTTAAGCCCATTAAATTGTTATAAACAATTTACTAAAATATCATCTCTTCTGTCTACCATAATGTCCTGTTGTTAATATGGCAATCAGGACGTAGACGAAAGTTGGCTGAAACAACATCATGCAGAAACCTGAAATAAAATATCGCCATTAAATCCAAAACGTTTTAAACATCTCAAAATATTTCTTATAGCTTCACACCTGTCTGAAAATGAGACCCAAAGCATTTCCAGCTCAAAATAAATTAGATCGAACCCCGTTTAGCATCCAAGCATACAATAAGAGCCTCTCTGATCAATTCACACAATCCACCACGGTCACGCAAAATAGACCTTACCTTCTTTAAAAGTGACTCCAGATGCTCGCGATCATTTCACTGAGCTACACAACTGTGAATGTGCTGAGAGGTGGAATAAGCGGACTGTAATATGTCTGATTCTTCAGCATCATCCCACACTATTGGCTATCCGATGATTATAGGTTATTAAAAGGCGATAATAATATGTCCACCATATGAAGACTACAGAGTATTTACCAGCACAAAGTGATGTCAGGATAATAAGCGCCTCGGTTCTCTCCAGTTTAGATGCCTGTCTATTATTGACGGAGAATTTGCACAAATGAGGGACGATGTTAGTTGGGGTGCGAGTGTGCGCGTATACAGCAGAAATTTCTACAGCAAAAATGTGTGAAATGACTTTCCCCTCCTTTATCAGATACAAAATAATCCCCAGCGCGATGTTTTAGGTGGTCCAGCGTATGTAAATTTGCAACGTAAAACTGTACCATGATTCTAAGATAAAACCTGAGGATCAAACACTGAACTGTTGACACAGTTCACATCTATGCATGCCAAAGCCAGTAAATCAACATGCTGTGGTTTCTGTCTCTTAAAAAAAACTTCACAAATGAGCTTTCTTGTTCATTCCAGTTCAAGCTTTCGTAAACATGCTAATGCATTAGAAACGGATCGTCAAGCTGTTAACCTGAACCAAAATTAAAAGCCGATTTCTGAAATACTTTGCTAAAATAGCTTCTTCATGCTGGAATCTAACAAAATAAATGGTTTTGATTACGTATAAGGTATATAAAATTAATTTTTCGTTAAAAAAAGAAGAACAACGACAACACAATCACCTCCACTACCACCACCAATAACAACAACAACAACAATAATAATAATAATAATAATAATAATACACAAAAACGACTGTCATAATAATAATAATAATAACAACAACAATAATAATGATTATTATTGTTGTTGTTATTATTATTATTATTATTTTTATTTTTATTATTATTATTATTATTATTATTATTTTATTATTATTATTATTATTATTATTATTATTATTAGTAGTAGTAGTAGTAGTAGTAGTAGTAGTAGTAGTAGTAGTAGTCAATTAGGGAATTACTAATTAATAATTGGTTACTCATCCGTTCGATTACTACATTTAATTGCGACTTTTTTATATATTATATTATATTATATTATATTATATTATATTATATTATATTATATTACAAGTCATATGATGGAATTTCTATCCAGTTCGCTGTCAGTAATGCCTATGTGTCACCTGGCTGGTTTTCAAAAAACCTGTCCTTTAACGGCAGCTTTAATATCGCATCAAACCTTTAATGCTTATTTTTTATTTTTTATTGTTATATTAAAATATGGAATATTTCCCAATAACGGTAACAAACATTTGACATAAAACGTGGATCCGGTCGTAAGTAATATTGATCAGAAAAGGAGCATATAATTCAGAAAAGATAGCAGGATATCAGAAAAAGAAAGGTAATTAAGTTATTTGTGTTTTAGAAAAGGATTTATAAATAGATTTTCTGCAAGATGCGTTTCGTTGTTTGGGCGTTTTACCTGATTGAGTGGGGTTTAATATCAATTAAAATCACATTAAAATATCACGCCTTCGACAGTCTAAGTTGTGGATCATTTGACTGCTTACAAAACAGCAAACTCTTTTGACGGGAGAAAGTTAATCGGTGTAATTAACATGATTAAATATTATTATTATTATTATTATTATTATTATTATTATTATTATTATTATTAGTAGTAGTAGTAGTAGTAGTAGTAGTAGTCATTTTTTTTTGTTGATGTTGTTGTTGACAGTAATTGTCTGGTGGTTAAAGCACAGCGGGGCAAAAATCCACTGTCTCAGAATGAACACTTGAACATAAGCCTGGTGAAATAGGCCCAAGCTGGATGAAACAGCTGGATGACACCGATATGCTGCTCCACGACCACATCTGTTTTTTCCAATCTCATAATCTAAGGCATTTTTTGAAAATGCGCAAATACATTCACACATACATACATACATACATACATACATACATACATACATACATACATACATACATACATACATACATACATACATGGGCTATAAAAGTCGCTGGAAAGATTTATATTAAATAAACCTAAGTATATATATTTTTTGTAATCTATTGGTAAAATCTGCACGCTAAACTCAAGTTTTTACTTTTCAAATGTATTCTGTCATCAGCCCAGTATATTATTACAACCCGTAACGCTTTTTGCAGTGACTAATCGTTGAAAGTGTTGCCTTTCCTTTCTTTGCTTTTATCTGATATACTAGCTGGTCTGTGAAGACGTATGTATTACATTTAAGACCTTTTACTTTTATGCACTCCAAAATTGTATTACTTATTCTCGATGCCAACACCGATGATTTTTAAATACATATTTTATAGTCAGTATTTTGACTCTACATGCTTTATAGAAGAAGTGTCAGAGTCCAGTCCCGAAGGTCATCACGAAACCTCATTCTAACTTGAAGTTTCATTATTAATGAGTGATTTTTATACGGATAGTAATAAATGTGCTGATTTTGGTTGTGTGTGTTAGAGGAGTCAATACATCTCTGTATGGCAGCGATGCTCTATGAATTGAGACTGTTGCTATATACATGTTTTTCTTCCCTTTTTTAACGAATATCATTTGTAATTCATTACTGTTTGATGCTCTTCATATATAATTATGGATTATTGAAATTAAATATATTCAAACACAAAAACTGTCTTGTACATGCTTAGGTTACATTTTGTCCCTCTGGAGAAAGCTCTGATGAAAATTTCTGTGAACCCAAAAAAACTCAGAAAGGCTTTCCAAGTACAACTCTGTGAGGAAGAGAGGAATCCACAACTCTAAACAGAACCACTGAGGAATACTTGACTGGCTGTGTTTTAAAGACTGTGGTGCATTTGTTAATAAAACTAATCCAAGCACAATCCAGCAGAGCTTTTGTTTGTTAGGCCTATAATATAATATTACCGATGTAAAAATATTTTACATATGTAAGATATAAATTACATTTACTGTATAAAAATAACTTAAATGCTTGAACCATGCAGCTACATCTTTTTTTTAGTGTGGCTTAATAATAATAATAATAATAATAATAATAATAATAATAATAATAATAATAATAAGAAGAAGAAGAAGAAGAAGAAGAAGAAGAAGATAAAAAAGCGGAAGAAGTACCTTTACCTTATTTAAATCATAGTTTCTTACATTTGAGATCTTAATCTCAAACAGACAGATTCCTAAGTTTAATGCAAGTATGTTATTATCTTCATCACACATTTTTCTGGAGACCTTCCTGTCTATTTCACTCCATGTCCCACTTCTGCTATATCAATAGTCATGTTTTTAATCACATGGCTTCAGTACCAGCTCTGTCTCAAATTTAATAGACTACCCAAGGCTCAGTTTCTGATAATCGTGTAAAGTCATAAGTAGCCTACATATTTGCCTTGTGTGCTGGTGACCCAGATGAAGAACTACATTTACGGTTGAACGTGTGTAACGATGCACTAGCATGCACCCCACAGCAGGGGAGGAGCTTGTAGCAGAACATCATGATGGTTTCGCCACGTTTGTACAATCATGTGCATTTAATGCTATTTCCCGTAATTACAAAAAATAACTTTTTTCTTTTTTAACTTTCTAACTATTATAATGAAAACACATTTTTTGTAGCCTTTGGAACCCACAAAAATCATGTTACATACAATATTCTTCTACATTGAAAAACCTAAAACGTCTACAGTTTTGAGCATCAGGTACATCATTTGAGAAAAAAGCTTAGTTAACAGCAATGTCGACTCTATTTCTACGCCTATAAGAAATAAATACACAGATGCCCTTATTTAAATCAAATTAAACTGATTTATAAAGTCTCCCAACCTGTAGGCCTACTGAATAATACTTATACTATACAAATCTATACAGTCACATAATGACGTTATCATGTCAGATTACAACCGATTAAAATACATGAAAAATGTGAGTGATGCTATACCCAAGTCTGATTAGGACAGAGGAAAGTCGGAAAACAGCACAATCTAGTGTTCGGTGTAGGAACTAAACTTTGACTGCCAGCACAAAGACACACACACACACACACACACATACACACACACACGGACACGGACACACATTGAACTGTATTTTAATTATCCATTTTAATAATCGTATTAATCCTAAATGCTTATTATTTACATAGTTTTTTTCCCTCCTAAACATATTGGTATAGATTGCAGAAATGGCCGTCAAACATAAATCGAAACTTGAAAAGAAGGATAACATATGTTTCGCCTAACAAATATACTTTACATAATCATTACAAAACGAAAAAAAAAATGGGAAAAAAAGTGTAGAAAGTTTTGAAAGAAAGAGAAAGAAAACAAAGAAAACAAACTAATTGTTTGGAAATAAAGGGAAAAACATTGATAATAATAATAATAATAATAATAATAATAATAATAATAATAATAATAATAATAATAATAATTCTCCTATTTAGATGATAAAAGTACACATCTCAGTTAGAGTGGACAAACGGAGGCGAAGAGGAGGTTAAATGTGTTAATCTTTTCTGGGTTAGCAAGGAGAGTGGAGGTGTCAGAGAGTCGTGCTTTACCTCACTTTTAATTAGCACCGAAAGCGATTAACGACAGCAGAAGCGGCAGCGATTGAGCTCGTAACCTCCTCCACTGAAATGAGGCGCTTTAAATACAGACTCTGTACCTAGCACCCTGATCTAAATGATATCTAGAAAACAACGTCTTTAAATCAGTTAGGATATATTATTGTCGCTTTTGTTTTCTTTAGATCGTTATTATGCGACATACTGTTTTATGTTTTATATATGGTTTACTGAATTTTAAAGAATGCTTCGAGTTTTCTACTCTTTTTCACTCTATGTATTTTTACGCCTTTGGCCAGTTTATTAAATAAACTCACATAAGGCCTTAGTCATAGCCTCCGATGTCTTGAGTATTAGAGACAGATCTTATATGTCTGTGCTCCGTTTCTCCCTGCTCTTGTCTGTACACATATTAGACGGCTAGACAAATGACCGGCTAAAATGATATTTTCCCAAATAATGTTTTCTCAATAGTTAGGGTCCATTTATGTTTTAAATGAGATTAATATGAGAGGCAGCGGCGCAGAAGAACCTCCAACCTCAACAAATTACCTCCTTTAAGAGGTCACGGCTCACACCATCCAAACGCTTTAGACTCGCACTAATCGGTCAACCCCGACCCGTAAACTGCATCGACAGTAACAATAGTGATAACAACTTAACAACTTATAATAATAATAATAATAATAATAATAATAATAATAATAATAATAATAATAACAACAACAACAACAACAACAATAAGTGTTGTTGTTGTTGTTGTTATTATAATAATAATAATAATAATAATAATAATAATAATAATAATTATTATTATTATTATTATTATTATTATCGCATTACAATTATTCTAAAAGAAATTGCCCTCATACGGAAAATACTAATATATGCATTAATTGTATAGAGCAGACAAAATATACCAGAAGATCGATGAATATCCTATAAGCTTGGCAGTAATGGCAATACTTAACTAAAGACATAGTGGATTAAAATCAGAGGAATCCGCTGTAATTATGCATTATTTAATGCAATTTTATTAATTTCATTATTACTTACATTTCTTATCGTTAGATCATTCATACATATTGTGCACATATTTGCACAATTAAATTATGCCATGAAGACATCAGCAAACGAGTGTCTACAAAACCTAACAATAAATTATTTAGATATTTAATTCAGCTTCGCAGACTGTTCAACCTTAACTAAGAGTATGGTTGGGTTTCTCACGTTTTTTCCAGCATCAGTGAGAGCAAATTAAAGCATAACGAAAACCGAATTCTAAAACCCTAAAGCTCTGCACTTTCCTGCGCTCCAAGTGACTTTGAGTTGAAATTAAATCCGCTTGAGCTAAACGCGACAAGCAGAGAGGGTCGGGGCTCCAATACTCTGCACTGTGTCATCGGCCACAAGTGTTTGACAGCTGAAATTATCTGTAAATACTTCATTAATGTACGTATGAGTTAGCCGTTCTACCTTATGCCCTACACCTCTGCTAAGATATAGCAAACGAGAACAGACTAGAAACAAAACTGGCTCGTGTTTTGAGGGACCCAAACTGTTTTAATTATTCCCCAATGAATTGTGTAAATTATGCTATTCAGGGAAAAATGGACCCAAAAGAAGTGTTTAATTTGCCTATAATATGTTACTGTTTTGAGTGGTTTCTGATCCATTTGCAAACGAATTCATCTTTATTTTTCATCTACTGTATGTTTCACCGTCTAACATAATCGGTGGATAAAATAGACTAGGCTCACGTTAAATATATAATGTGTGCACTATTCTGGTAACCTCGATGTTTATAAATAATTATACAAACAGGGTTCATAGCATTTTGCAAGTTCTTTTCCACTCCTACTCTACCTCTACTGGATATTACCATGCAAATCACAAGGTGATCAAGAAGCAAATGTCAGGTTTACTTCCTTGTCTCTGCCTGAGATCTTGGCTATAATTTAGACATGTAGTACATGTGTGTTATCACATATATTCACATATATCCACACATTTGATATATATCCAGTATTACAGTAATATGAATGATTCATGATTCAATGATTCAACTAGTAGTTAAACAACAAATCATTTCAGAAGAACCCTTTGTTCTAAATGCATGCACTCAGTCACTTGTATAGCATTTTCCTTGCCTTGTTAGCCGAAGTTCATTTATTCTAATATCATCTTAAAAATGTTGAACTGATAGGACCATGATCCAGGTCTCAAATCACCTGCTTACTTATTGTTTAATCAGTTTTCTCCTAGCACTTTGTACTCCTATCTTTTCTCAGTAAGGTCTTCATCTGTCTGAAAACTGCTGAAAACTCACATGTCTAGACAAAGGATCAACGTTGACACAGACAGATGCACTAGACCAAGTGAGAATGTAAAGGTCCTTATCAGCTAATGAGGGTAGTTAGTGAGGTTAGAGGTTGAAAGGAAATGTTTAAAGCTAGTGATGCTAATGCTATAGATGGAGTCAGTAAATTCAGAAGGGTCAGAGTCCATTGCTTCAGTCCTGGACAGCAAGGAAAAAAATGTATTCTGCTTTCTCATGCAGGAAAACGCACAGAAAACTAAGCACATTGCTGAGACACGTGAGCAATTAAATGACAACGTTTTCAATACAGGCCACGAACCCAAACATCATGTGCACTGGTGCAAAATCTAGGCTGAAGGCACTAGAAAAGTGTGTCAAAAAATCTTGGACACTGTAGACATCTTAGAGACATAAAACTTTTAGAACAAAGATGCTTCTAATTTTGCTTTGTTCAGACAAATAAACTTCAAATTGTAAATATGAAATTTTTGAAAATCTTTAGTTTTACCTTTACTTTTAGCCACCCAGTTTATTTTCAAAAACATCCAAACAAGGGCTATGTGCTTATTACTTACCACGTTACATCAGAATGGAGGGGTTGTTAAGAATGCATTGGATTTGTCTTCCCAGCTGGCTTCCTTGACTTGCATGCGTTTCACTGAATGCATGACTGACAGGAGAATGGCCTTGTGGGTAAACAAAATGGGTGTACAACTTTGAAGATCTGAATGCGGAACTTCCCATGACTGTTAGTGTCAATCATTTACTGCCAGTCACCGCAAAAAGACAGTCACAACATTGTAAATGCCTCAGGTTTGCTTGTCGCAAAGCAGACAGACACCAGCGAAAGCACCTGATTACCCACTGCTGCATGCAAATTAATGATGAAATTGATTAAGGCATATTGTGAGGTAGTCCATGAACCTGAGGTTTGAGGTTGATGAAAGGAGGCTGTTGGGGGAGTGGCTGTGGAATCCAAAGAGGAGACGGAGAAGGAGGAGGCCGTATTTGTTTAAGTAGGGAAGGTCACAATCAGTGAGCTGCATCTACTATTAAACATTACTGAGCCTAGCCTTTACATTCTAAATCTCTGTTGGCACTGTGAAGTTTTCCAGAGCAGTGGACTAGATTTCTGTGGCCAGAGAGACAGAGAAAGGAGGGGGAGCTGGAGCCAGGTCTATTATGTCCTTATTAAAACTCCAATCATGTCTGAGAGCTCTGGTCTAAAGAAACCCCCAGTCATAGCACAAGATGGAAGAATTTGATATGTCTGCTTCACCGGGATGCCACTACAGACTTCATTTTAAGTTGTTTCTATGTATGATGACATGTTTCAGCAACATAAACATGAATCATAAAATTACCTCAGAATACAACTGCACAGCATATCATAGCATATTTTAACTTGTACAAATAGTATCAATATAAACAACAACAACAACAACAACAATAATAATAGTAGCAATTATTATTATTATTAATATTATTAATATTATTATTATTATTATTATTATTAATACTAGTAATAGTTTTAACTGTTCACTCAGATAATTTATAGAGATAATAATTAACCATTTATGTATCAATTGAAAAGTAACCCACTGAATTTGACATATGAAAACCAATGAATGCTTAACAACAGATTTTCTAATATATACATTTAATAAATTATTGTGAGTCAACAGCTTTGCCATTTCCTTTTCAATGCATGAAAAGAAATTTGTCTATGCGGGGGTGGTGGTGGTGGGCTTTGAAGTGATTATATACGATAGTAATGTTTGAGGAGTTTTGATTGTCCTTAAAAGAGATTGTAAGAGTCAGAGGTCACGGTAGTCCTGTGATCCTGTGTTTGTTATTGCTTTCTTGCCCTTGGTTAGGTTAACACAGCATGGCCCACTCAACCTCCCTCAGCCTACACTGAAGAGGGAGGCGTGACCCTCTTAAAGGTGTTGACGGGACCCTGGGTCGCTAATATAAAGTGCTGAAATGTTATCCTCTCTGAGAGAGGGGAATGTGCCAAAGCACTCGCTACTACTGCAGGAGGCCATTGTGGACATCAGGGTGAGTTATTGCTCACTGCACGTGGCAGCTGAAGGGATGTTTTTATAGGGACTTGGCCTGAAAAATATAAGGACTGACCAGCTGGTTCATGATCAATACCACCTCAGCACATATTTTGAAATTTTCACCTCAGCAAAGAGACCAGGTTAGCTGAAATATAGTTTGAAGATTTTCATGTGAAATGTCTCTCAAACATCATTAGCCGTTGCCAATCCAAAGTGTTTTCTTATGCGTTTACTGGACTGTACCCTGACAGCAGCATCAAAGGCATTCCCTCCAATCATTCCATCTTGCCCATGATGGACCTCTGCAGAGCGACACAAGCTATTTCATAAACACTCGCTCTACACTGCACAAACTGCTAGATTTTTAACAGTCAGAAATAATAACCACAAATATCCATAAAAGCCCACTTTTATATACAAAGTCTCTGACCTATGTAAGTTAATCCTCCAATAACAATGAATTTAGCTGGCTCACACGTCACCAGTGCCAGCTGGGGAAAACGGATGCACTTCATTAAAAGTGACTAACCCAAACACAGGGCAGTTAAAGAAAACCTATATAATTTACAATCTACAATAATGGGCCTTTTTAAATTAATGAGGTAATGTACATCAGCATGATTATGACCATAAGATATGTCTATCATGTTGCTGACTCAATGTTCTCATCTGTTTCCCTATAGAGAATTTTAAGTGTTAATTTCTGAAAAACTGAAGGGTTCCCTGGTACTGGGGGAGCACCCCCCACAGCTCGCCCAGCTCTTTGCTAATTCTAATGTTGAACATATTGAGGTCCAGCACTCAAGACGCAGGCCCGCACCCAGGCAGAGGGGGCTGAGAGAGCCAGATAGGCCACTTAATCAGCCATTATTTATGGCCTGCGGTGGTTTAAATCAACAAGAGCAGGAACTGAGGCCAGGCCTTATGGGTTTATAACTGCTGTCAAAATAATCACATACAGATATATTCATCAGAGAGCACAGCACTTCGGTTCTACATTCCCTCAGGGCCAGCCTCAAACCTACCCCCAATATCCAGGCATTATTGGCATTGTCCCTATATTAGTATATTCATAGTTATAAATATATATTTTTTTAAGTTTTAGGTTTCTCATTTCAGCCAACACTCTTGGGACAGCATTCCCATCCTCTCTTGAATCTTGTCATTAACACTACTATCCTATCCTCTCCTCCTGCATACAGAGCATGCAGTTCTCGGCATTATGCCACAGCATGCCATCTATCAAACCATTGCTTTACTGCCAAAAGAACCACAGAGTGTGACAGGTAGGACAGTTAAAAGCACAGAGAATGAAAGTCGGTCTGATGGATTTAAAAATTATTCAGATGTTTAAATGAGATATATATATGAGAGAAGGATCTGTTTTGGGAACATTAGGCAGACTAATTTGATACAATAAAGCAGGAGAAAGAGAGAGAGAGAGAGAGAGAGAGAGAGAGAGAGAGAGAGAGAGAGAGAGATTGTATGTATGTGTACTGCTGTGCCACAGGGAGGGAAAAGATAAAGCCAGTGAGAGCTGTGATCGTGGGTGATCCAGATCCTTCCATGTGTCATTAATTAACTTAATAGCCTCCCAGCTATTTAGATGACAAAAACTCACAGATGAAGGGTGGGGTGTTTTGATCCAAATGCAGGCATGCAAATTAATGGTTAGACAACCAGCTTGGTTCCAGTTTAGCATTACACCCTCAAAGGAGGTGTTTATATCCGACACTGAATAAAATGACTGATATTAGTTCACATAATCACTATGATCATACCACACATGGGCAGTATTTATGCGGCATGTGTTTAATATAGTATTTTATTAGCAATTCCTGAAATAAACTATGTTTTATGATATTTTTAACAAGATATATATCAGGATAGTATTTTTCTATAGTTTGCAATACATTTTAGCAGAACCGAGAAGGCTATATTATAGGCTTAAAAAAAACTTTTCCAAGAATTTATATTGTATTGTGGGTGATTTGTGAGAGCTTGAACCAATGAAAGCTCTGTCAGTTATCAGATCATGCGAGGCATCACTTCATATACTTCATATCACTTCATATACAAAAACATAGGCAACATATGCTGATGCCTTTAACGAGAGCTTTAATGGTGCAGCATTACTGAACTAAATAATTACATTTGATAAATAATTACATCTGAAAAATTCAGGTTCTGACATTATAAACCTTTATGTTTTTCCTAATGTGAACAAGTAACAATTCAGACAGTGGTATACTGCACATCAAGGTGACACGGTTATATCATTTTACTCACTCACTTTCAGTTTATACTGTGTTCAGAGCCACAGTGGGTACACTGTCTATACCAGGAACCACCCCGAATGACACAATAGTCCATAGCAGGACAATATTCACACACTTTCACATCTAGGTTTAATCCAGTCAACTTACTTTATTTATTTGGAACACAGAACAAAACCAAAGTACCCAGGAACACAGGATGTGTGGAATGACGGGGTGGTTCAGTGGTTAAGGCTCTGGCCTGCTGTAAGTTTGAAAACTGGTACTACCAATGTGCCATTGTTGGCTCTTGAGCAAAATACTTAACCTACATCTGCTCAGCTCAATTGTGAATTGCTTCACATAAAAGCATCTGCCAAAATGAATAAATGGATGTATGACAAATGCAAAAAACCTAGCTGTTAAAGAATGGTGTAAGAATGCAAGGGTTCAATAAAGCAGCCAACACTTTTTTCAGACCATGGAGAACCTGGTTTCTCTCAGCAGGTCTTTGGAGGACTGTGTGGAAGCAGGGGGCGGAGGCAATCTGAAGGGTCTTGTCAAGGACAAGGCCAAAGCTGCCTCTGCTTTGTGCAACAGGAGGTGGAATTACAGCTACGGGGTGGCTAGTTTCTGCTGGCTTGGGGGTCTGCCTGGAGCCTGCACTGAGGGGATGGATAACTGATTGTGTTCTAATTTGTGGGTGAGTCTGAGGAGACAAAGCCCCTGGGAGTCTGACACAGGAGCCCAAGTGCTTGCTGACTGACAGGTTTTCCAAAACCAATCCAGAGCTCTATCGAGAGGAAGGGTGGAGAGGAGAAACAAAGGATAGGCTAATGCAGGAACTGAGAGCAGGAAGTTATGATTTATTCTGGGAGTCATAGGTGCATGAAACAGAACCTGCCAGACCAGGTTTCACACAGGAGAACCCATACAACCAAAAAGGTATGTGTTGTTTTCCCTTACATGGATGCATAACATTCTCCTCATGCTATTTACCTAATTTGACTTAGACTGATGAGAGTCATCAAGTATAGTCCCCAAAGCTTTTTAAATGGCAGGGCAATTAACTACCACACACTTATCATGTTGGACACAAAAGTATACTCACTCTCTTACTCACTGGTCCCTGGATATATCTCTGGAAGATGGAATTAAATAAATACAATTTTCTACAAATATTTCAATAATAAATTTGTGAAACAAGGATTTTATTTTATTTTTTTACAAACTTTGGTCTTATGACCTGTTCATATTACCATGACCATATGACAATTTATCTATAGGATGTGTAAAATCTGTTATCCAATCTAATAAGCTGACCTCATAAATGTTCCAAACGTTTTCACTCATATCCTGCTTTAATTATTTGCCCACGAATGCCACCAATGTGGGCTTCTGCATTTTTTTGGCAATGGGTAATGGGGTTTACATTCATGTATGAGATAATGCGAGTTGTAGGCAATTCGTCTTAACTGCACAAATGAGCAATAAAACAATGAGACAATTTCTTGAAGATGTCGCTACATCTTAAGAGTTATCAATAACACTGAATGTCAAAGTGGGGTCCATGAAGCAGATTTATTATTTTAGGTTGTTACCTTGGTACGAATCCCAACTTTACTATTATAAAAGATTATTATTATATTTGTTATTGAGTTCTTATTAGAGTATTTAACTGGTGCCTTGAAGTAAATGGTTTTAATCCAAACCACAATAACTCAAAAAAAAGGAGGTATATAAATAAAGTCATTTTGGGCCTAATCTGTTCTGTCAGTTGAAAGCTTAAGAATGGAAACCCCTATGCGTCCAATAAATAGATGAAATAGGAGGGTTTTAAATAACGTTCATGAAATCTATACTGAAGAGGTTTAGAACCCCAGATCTTAAAGACAGAATAGTTTCACATTATTCAAAAAGGGTTCTTAAACTTTTTTAGATCCATATATAAATGTGTTGACCTTCTGTCTAAGAGTTAAAATAGCAACATATCTCTGAATCCATTCATCAGCCTGTGTAACAATGCATTGTCATTACTGATCCTAATAGTCTGATAATTCACGAAAGAATCCTTCAGTACAAAAACAACTGTGTATCTCAAATCACATGCCTCCATAATACAGAGCGCACGTAGTGTGCTCTCTCTGGAAAATTCCGCAAGATGCAATGTAATTTTAGTATTTAGATGATTCAGGAAACTGAATCATGAAACACTGTACTCCAGTTGTTCTATGTAGCAAAAAGGACAGATTTATTAGAAGCCCCCGTGGTATAAGATTTATAAATGGCTGATTCAGAAAGCACAGAAACTGCTTCACAGCAGACACAAATTAGGAGTAAACATTATTGGTTTTAAAAATTGATGGCTTTTCTAATAAAGGTTGTTCTGGTAAGGTTTTCTACATTGTCATTTCCAATTACTGCAAACAGTTTGGTACTAGATAGTTGAATGAATAGTGTAAGACTATAGAACAAACTGATTGCTTTAAGACAGAGCCAAAAATAGATAGTGTATGTAATGTAGTGTTTGTGGATAGAATACCCAAGCCAGGTCAATACAGAATGTACTGTATAAGTAAACCACCCTTTTAAGGACAAGAATGAATGAAAAGCTATCTTATTTCCATTGTAGCACTTAAGTACATGAATTGCACTAACCTGATTATTACTATCCTAATATAAGACACTAAACTATTCATAAAAATTGCAGATTGTTCAGATTGCACTTCATGCATGCATATATTTGCTATCAGAATACATACACACACACACACACACACACACACACACATATATATATATATATATATACACATACACATATATACACTCCCACTCAGGCAGAGGAAACTCTGTTCAAGGGCCCTGCCTGCCCAGCATCAGGCTAAGTGCTCCTGACAGCCGACCACACAGTTATTAACTGTGATCTGCCACCACAGCACCCAGGCATGGCGGCTGAGGGGAGGGCCTGAATGCTCTCCTCACCCACACAAAGACCGCTTTCACCAGTCTGCCTGCCCTCAGCACCCCTTCACTCATACTGTACTTCATGTGCACACATACTCAGACCCATTTTAATATCTCTTTTCATACAGACCTTAAGGATAAAAGACCTTTCTTAAAAACCAAGAAACAAAAAGAACCTCAGCCTGATCAACTCACTGATGGTCAGCTGGGTGAAAGAG
Organism: Tachysurus vachellii; assembly: GCF_030014155.1. Classification (NCBI taxonomy): domain Eukaryota; kingdom Metazoa; phylum Chordata; class Actinopteri; order Siluriformes; family Bagridae; genus Tachysurus; species Tachysurus vachellii. The sequence continues at coordinate 8,313,183 of NC_083467.1, read as the reverse complement.
AACCGGCAAACTCAGTGTGACTGGGATGCCATATACATGGTGTTAGGCTACTTGAAATAACCTTTGCATCAAACTGTCTGGGAGTTTTTAATCAAATCTGATGTTTTGAACACACTTGTGCAACTCCGCCTTCACTCACCACCGTCAGCCTTTCCGGAGGATGTGGACGCCAAAAAGTAGGTTGGGGCCCCGCAATGGACAAAGCTTTACATTAGGCTTTGACATTAGGATAGGAGTGGACTGGAGATGTTGTTAGGAGGTCAGGAAAGATCCATAATGACAGCTAACTATGTTTAGCCTCTGAAAGTATTTCAACAAACAGCAGCATCGTCCTCACTCTCCGAAGGGCTTCGGCGCTGTCTGGGAAAAGAAACCTCAAGCGGCTTTTTCCTGCCCGTGATTCCCAAAATTAGAGCCCACAATGTGCTGTTAAATAGTTGAGGTTTTTATTTTTTCTGCGCATCTTTGAATCAATGGGATTCTATATAGTACCATAACATGTACAGCTTTTTTATGCCGAGGGAGGCTGTGTGCACCTTCAAAGAAACGGCGGGCTAAGGACACGGCTGACATGCATTATTCCACACAAGAGGCGCCTTTTGTTTACTTCAGGCTCCCTACCACAAAATTGCAGGATTTGTCCATCAGATCTCCATTTTGAGCTGTGTCTTTTCCCAGTCTATGCTACAGTATGTTGGTTAGCACACAGATAGATAACAACAGCAGACATTTAAACTTACACATAAACTGTTAAGTGGTTTCTGATTCCCTTACAGAAAGAAGTGAATATGATACTTCTGATGAAGTGAAAGAAGTGAAATGAAAGAAGTAAATATGATACTACTTACAAGGTGTAATTTTATTAAATCCTATACTAACTGGGATATAAAAGACAAGAATCTTTGTGTAACTATGAACTGAATGTACAGTACTCTGTCTCTCATTCTCACAGACATGATTATGCACACACACAAAGTCAGACTCCATTAACCAAAACTACTGCCAAGGCAGTGAAAAGCTGAAAGTGCTGCCAAGGCAGTGTAAGCAGAGGCACTCCACCACTTCTGCCAGGAAGCTTTAACCCCTATGTGTGCCATTAAAAGCTTCACAGCCTGCCAGTGCCCCTTTGAACTCTGTGATCACATCCACTCAGCACAGGCCAGGCTCCAAGTTCAGTTCACTCAGTGACTTGCATCCTGAAGACATGTGGCATCTTTCGTTCATACAAAAGAATCCTGAGGGAAACACTGCCCACCTGTGGACAGAAACCTATAGGAACGAGGTCGTAAAAGATATACACTAGTATACCCAAATTCTATATCAGATAATCAAATAAATACAAGAATTAAACATTACTTTGTCCAAACATTAGGACCACATGAATAATATCCACAACATGAAGCAATTTCCATTAGTCAATTTTATACTCTTCTGGTGTTTTGGTGTCAGCTAGAGGTAAAACCACCAAACCCCTATTATAATGACTGAACTTGTGTGGCAGGCCACCAGATCAAATTCTTCATCCTAAATTTTTAATATAATTTTGCAGGGATGAGTCACACATGCATAAAGTAACACAATCATTAATACATGTGAACCAGTGAGGTTTGGAGTATAGTGATAAAAATTGTTTTTCAGTAGAGAATGCTCCCTCTGTTCAAAAAGCTCCTCTCCTTTTGTGGCCTGCTCTCATTTAAATAAAAAGTAATAATAAATAAATAATGTAGTACTAAGGACAATATTTTTACATATTTACATTGCTGACATTTCAATTACACCAAAATATATATTTTATATATAATAATTACTTTTACTATATAAATACGGTGCATTTTGAAATCATTCAAACTGATTAATGATTAACGATTAATGACTAACTCCAGATTAGACAAACCGTTATAGACTTAAAATGAAACAACCTCAAATTGGGAATTAGGTAAAACTTCCACCACAAGAATAACAAAAACAACACAGGAGTAACTGTGTGAGTTACCTTGAATGGTCCAGCTAGATTCTCAAGAGAACATCTCCTATGGCACAAGAATTTACCCTTGTCCTTTGTAGGGCACTACACACACACACACACACACACACACACACACACACACACACACAGACACAGACAGACACACACACACACACACACACACACACACACACACACACAGAGCTAGTGGTAATTGAGCATAGCCAATCCATCTACTGGGGTTTCTGGAAGGTGGGAATCAGAGGAATACAGAGGAAACCTACACAGACATGTGAAGAACCTGCACAGAGACTCCATACAGACAGTAATTTGAACCCCTGATCAAACCTTGGACCCTGGAGTTGTGATGTGGTAACGCTAACAGGCACCGTTCCAACTTGCCACCTTCAACTAATCCATTTAAGAATGTACTCCTCTAAGTCAGGAAAGTTTTTATAAACTTATGGTTACAGTTGGACAGTCAATTTAATGCGCGTTTGTCGCCCTCTACTGGAGACGGAGAGCCCTTACATAAGATTTCACCTGTGCATTTATTTACTTAGGCACACAGCGCACTGGATGTTTATTATACACGAATTGCTGGTTTGCACATATTGCTATAAACCTTTCTTAATTCTTACACAGATTATGTTGCTATGCTAATAAACTGTTACTCTCACACATACACAACTCTTGTTAGACAACACTTCAGACATTAGCTAATGCTGTATAAGTACAGACCATGAACCATGTCGCGAGGCATGAGGAAAAAACTGTTCTAAATATCAATTTAAGGCTTAATTTATAAAATTCGTGTTAGTGATGTCTACATTATTTTAGTTCATCTATAATCATTAGTTATGCATGTTGTCTTTAGTTTCTATTTAATCTTTTGTGAAGTTCAAAATATTGTAGAATTGCTCCTGTGTTATCCTGTGTAGAGATAATCATCTCTGTGCCCTGGTTCTCTTTTCCCAAGAGATAGCTCCTGTTACCTTGCTTGCACCACCTACCTTGGATTACACGTTGCAGCTCCTCTATATTGCATTTACAGCATTTGGACCCTTAAGACATCTTAAGAAAATGACCCATGTCCTATCTGTGAAGTGAACTGTCCACACTGTTTCCTGATATTCTTTTTTACAGATCCCTGACATAGCATTATGCAGTAATACACTGAATTTAGCTTTGCTGAGAACTTCCAATTTTGCTCTCAACTTAAAGTAGCTACCCAATTCAGATTTCTCTTTTGGATTACTACTGCAGAAGTATCAGTCACTCATGGCCTTGCTTTGTACACTTTGTTTCTACTGGCATCCAAAATAACTTTAGTCATAATTTACTCAATATTTTAGTGATTTTATCATTTATAAGGTTTTCTTTTACATTTTAGTTACACAAGCAAATAGTTACTTAAGAAAAATAACCGTTTTTTTTTTCCATATAAGCCTCATTCCTACAAACAAATATTCACCTGATCTTTTAATCAACCATTTTAACCCTAGGCTGGACATGTGGCCTGACAAGAGAAAATGTGTTTAAAAGAAAAGTCAGATTGAAACATCATTATAAACCTTTAATAGAGGTCTGATTGTGATTGTTGTAAACCTTCCTCCTATTGGCCACCTGGGCAATTTTAGTGTAGCAATATCCCTTGGTGGAAACATACCAGAGTGGGACTTAAGTGGGAGCGGATGCAAAATTTTAATCATAGGCAAGGTCATGGAGGCAACGTCTGATGTTAAAAATTGAAATGGATGAAATTGGATGGATGAAATATCTTACAATGAACAAACATGACCCAATAAGGGAAAAAAAATACTCAAAGAAGGAAGAACATCTTAGAGTAATTTTTTTCAAACAAACAAAACATTCATATAAATCCATTTTGGAAAAATTAGGAAGAGAACTATTTGGCTTTGAAAACATCCAAAGTCTTCTGAAATAAAGCCTCAGTCTTTCTCATTGTGTTTACCTGTGGCAGCTCAGGTATTGTACTGTACTGATACATTACTAAATAGTGGTTGGCCAAAAAGAAAAAAACAATCAAACTGTAATGCAAACTATGAATATGTAATTACCAATGCCAACAAGAAAAAAACGGGAGAAAAAAGATTAAAAAAATACTAGTTGCTTTCCATAACCTTACTGTTTTTAAAAAATTCCCAACTCAAAAATAAAAAAACACCGTACAGACAACTTATCCTGAGTACAATCTTAGAAAATAAATAAACCCTCCATGCTTGCTTCTTTGTGTGTCTTTATATGGTGTATGGAATTTGACAGGGTAATCAGTCCTGGTTTTGTTGGCTGGTCAGTATCCCTGTAAACCGTTGTAAACCTTCTGTGATGGTGTCTGCTGCAACAACGTCTTTATATCTACACAAGAAAAGAGATAAACAATGGTTATGACGGTAAATCAGTCAGGAAATGTCAGTAGATGAAATTTTAGAAGAGATTTTGTTCAAAAAATATGCAGGTAATATATATTACTATATAATACCCATAAAAAGATCTAGATAAATAAATCATTACTATTGCCATACCAGCTTTCTCCTTTTCATTAAACTGCTCCTTGGGGAAGTCTACATCAAAGGTTATTATAAGCGAGCCACGGATATTGTTGTTGTCGAAATTGGGAAGTCCTTCACCTTTCTTCCAGATTCGAGCTCCAGGCTTGGTAATTTTATCTCGAACAATGTGAACCTGTAAAACCAGAAAAACACAATTTATCTAATAGATTATACAAAGTGACACAGCAGCATAAAGCTGAAATGTGAATAGCAATAAGGATGCTTGCCTTGTGGCCATCCAAATGTGGGATATACATTTCGAAACCAACCAGGGCCTCTACCAGAGTGATGGTGACGTTTGTGTAAAGGTCATCGCCTCTGCGCTCAAACACTGGGTGCCTAGAGTACCAAACATATACAATAAGCAAGGATGCATATCTGTATGCACAAAAAAATTGTTTGTAAACCTGGATTAAAGCACTCAAGATATTTTATCTCCATTAAGTCTGCACAAATAACAATTATTACAATGCCCTTAATTAGTTAAACAATCAACTTTATCATCAACAATCAATCTTTATCACTAGTTATTGTTTATGAGGTTTATTGGATGAACTCTCAGCCTTTCCATGTATATGTTTTAGCTTTGTGTTTGACAGCATACTGTTGTAGCATAGTGACTTTAAATACCTTTTTTTGGCTAAAATAATGCAGAAATACTAATACAACTCATCGAGCACCTGAGAAGACCTACTTTATGTCTTTCACACAAAGTAAAAATAACAGTAAAACAAATCTTTAGTGTTAGACCCATGTGGACCCATGTGAAAACAATGATCCTACTTCAAGACTTTGATGCGGAAACGAAGATCTCCAGGCTCTCCATCAACATGGGGTTCACCTGCAAACAAGGAAACAAAAAGAAAGTACTATTTTTTGGGCTACACCTGAAAATATTAAAAATTAAAGTGTGATAAATAACGCAGTTTCTGGACTGTCAGATTGTACCTTCGCCAATAAAGGGGTACTCCATATCATCCCTGACTCCCTGCTCGATCTCCACCTCTAGTGTCCTCTCTTCATTCACAAGTCTGCCAACAGTGTCAACATTATTTACTGTGTGTGTGTGTGTGTGTGTGTGTGTGTGTATGCTACTTCTGTATTTATTCTCATGAATGTAGTAAGACTTACTTAATATTGGGGCATTCATCACAGACCACTTCCTGAGTCATTTGGAAGCGTCCTGGCCCGAGCTGTGTTGTTCTCATCTCCTGGCGACAGTTGCATTTCCTTTTGCCTGGAGCCTCTTTAGCAGTAGGTTTGTTTCGCACCACCTACAGTGTGGGAGAAGAGCAACCAACTTACAGTTTTGAGAGAGACACTGCAAAGTTTCTTAGATTTCCTGCTTTAAATAAGCACATCACATAATTACACATTCCTTAAGGTCTACTATGTATCCCTGCAAATTAAAATCCAAGTACTCGTTATTGGAATTTGTTTGCATGTGCATTACCAAATCCAGTTGTGTATCTGTAATTGCTTTTAGTGAAATGGTGAGAGAAAGTGTATGATTCATTCAAAATCATACCTCTACAAAATTTCCAGAATAAACCTCCTCAAGTGTAACTTCAAGATCTAGAACAATGTCATTTCCTCTTGGAATGTTTCGGTCTTGTTGTTGTCTGTTTCCACCGAACACAAACCCAAAGTCCCCAAAGAAACTGCAATGATATAAAAAATAAAATGCTAAGGCACAGCACAATACATACCAGTGATTATGTCTTGCAGCAGAAATTAGGCCAGGACTGTATATTCTGTGTAATATATTTTATATACATATATACACACACACGGTTTTTGTATTCACTATGTAATGTAACACGATCACCTGTAATAACAGCCTTTACTATTGAGAAAAATAGCCTGGATTGAATGAGTAAATGTTCATTTTTGAGTTCATTTGCTTAATAGTGAACATTTTTAAATATGCCCATTAGTAATGAACAAGCTGGAAAATCAAGCTCCTGCAAAACCCAGCTCTGGCAAAACCCAAGAACAAAACATGAATAATGCGAGTAGCCGCATGCTCCATTATTTTTATAATGCCTTACAGGTTTGCTACACCCAATAATACATATCAGACCGAATATGTGACAAAGTGAAATATGTCAGAACAGTTTAAACCAGGGTCTGAAGGCAAATTAAATATGTCTAATACAATTTTGTATGTGTAGATAATTTAATTCCAAATTGCTGTGGTATAAGAGAAACCAAACACTTCAGGATATGATGTTATAGAAATACAATCTCTGAGCACTTTATTAGAAACACGATACTAATATCAACCTCAATTCTTCATAGCATGGTTCCACAAGATGTGGAAACATTCCTTTAAGATTCTGGGCCATAGTGACATGATTACATTATGCAATCCCTGCAGACTTTTCATTTGCACTTTTGTACTGTGAATCTCCAAGTTTTTAGCTGTCCAGTTTTGGTGAGTCGTGCCCAAGGCAGCTTCAGCTTTTTGTTCTTGAGTGAAAGGAGAGGAATTTGATGTGGTCTTCTGCTATTGTAGCTCATCTACCTCAAGGTTCAATGCATTCTAGGATGCATTCTATAAAGTGGCTTTTTGTCAGCTTGAACAAGTCTGGCCAGTATCTTCTGTCCACAGAACTTTTTATTAATTTTTTTTTTTTTTTATTAAAAACATCAGTGTACCTACACATTCATGCAAGTATGTGTAGGTACACTGATGTTTTTAATAAAAAACTTGATGAGACTATAGTCCACTTTAGATGGTAAATGTGTGTTATGCAATGAGTCATGCATTATTTTGTGGTTTAATTCTTTACTTGATAAACATTCTGAGTCTGGGTTGTTGATCGGAGGATCAGGGTTCAAGCCCCAGCACTACCAAGATTCCACTGTTGGGTCCTTGAGCAAGACCCTTAAACCTCCCTGCTCCAGGGGTACAGTGTCATAGCCGCCCCTGCGCCCAACCCCAACCTCCTCAGTTGGGATACGTGAAGAAAAGAATCCCACTGTGCTGTAATGCTTATGTGCGATATAAAGGCTTCCAATTCATTTCAATGTGTATTTTATAAACCACTTTAAACGCATACCTAGAAAATATATCACCGTGTGAGCTGTGATGACCTTCTTTCAGTCCCTCCTCTCCATAAGCATCATACTGTTTTCTCTTCTCCTCATCAGACAGCACCTGAGTTCAACACAAACCAAATCACACAGGTTGTTTTATTCTAAAATGGCAGCAGAAATAGTCTGAGAAATATTCTTTCAGATGGATGTCATGCCTTATTTCAATGGCGTAAGTTTGATTTTGACATTGGTGGGGACATAATTTATTTGTCATTGGTGGGGACATAATTTATTTGACACTGGTGGGGAAAACATTCCCCGTACAGTGATGCCTCGAGATACGAGTGCTTTGACATACGAATTTTCTGAGATACGAGCTGTGATTCGACCAAATTTTTGGCTTGAGATACGAGCAAATTTTTGAGATACGAGCATCCGAGCTGCTGCCGCCGAAACAAAGATCTCCAACAACCACGTGTGCGCTGTTTCTCCCGCCTCAGCTTCCCACTCCGCGTCTCACTCAGTTAAAGCTGCCTTTACACTACACACGTCAAACGACGGCCGATAAACAGGAAGCCATTCATTTCCTATGGAGAGTCGCAAAGGCGCTGCGTGAGGTGCCGACCATCTGCGGATCCGTAATTTTCGGATCCGTTTTGAGCGTTGGATCCGTTAAAAAATCTGAACTTGTGTGACTACATCTGATATGCCGAATGGACAGGTTTTTATTAAAACGACCGGCAGATGTTAGTGAGGAAAGAGTGACAAAAAAGGCAAAAACAAGTGAAGAGAAAAGCGATGAAGAAAATTAAGCAAAATTAATGTAAAGAAAACAGAAATTGTAGCAATTAAGTTCAGTTAAGTTAAGAGAATTTCAGTTCTGTCAGGACCACTTTGTCAAAAGAGAATTTATTAGATGATACGCGTACAGTTAGTGTTGGCGGTATGGTTCTGTTCTGGGCAAAAATCCACGCGCCCGTCCGTGCGCATGCGTGGTCAGAGCGCGGAGAGCAGCGACTAGAAAATAGAATAAACCCCCGTATAACAGAACCACTAATCATGCATAGTATTAGATATGCTCGCTTACGCATTTTTGGAAATAAATAAATGAAGGAATGAATTGATAAATAAATAATTAAATAATTAGAGAGAGAGGGAGAGAGAGTAAAATATGTGGAGATTTATGACGTAAACTGGTACAGCGAACACGGGTTTCGGCATGGTGGAGTCGGGGTTGGAGGAGGGAGTTTAGATCACGGCAGCAGCGAAGCGCTAGAGCGGCTCAATGAATGGGAATTTAAATTGTCGGGTAATATGGATGTCGTAACCGTATAGGTGCGCGTCGTGGACAGCTGATTAACAGCTGATGCACGCTTGACGACGTGGCCTGCCAGAACTAACGCGATGCTTGATTTAAGTTCGTTAATTTTAGTGACGTTTAGTTAAGTTCCATTTAAGTGTAAAGTAGCATTAAGAGTGTACAGTAGCGAGTAAGTGAACGAAAGCAAAAGTGTACGTACGAGACAAAATTCCTCCTGTTTCATCCCCCCTCAACCTCCGTGCGCATCTTCCGTAAAGTAAAACCAGTTTATTTTTTTAAACATTCTCTTTTATTACTGTATGTTTTATACAATATTTGTCATATATATACACACAGGTACTGTACATTTTTCATATTCAAAACACAAACAAAACAACTGGAGTGGAATTTTGCGAGCTGGAACGGATTAATGGGATTTCAATTCATTTAAACAGGAAAATTGTTTTGAGATACGAGCAATTTGAGATACGAGCAAGGTCACGGAACGAATTAAACTCGTATCTCGAGGCATCACTGTATTTTGTGCATAAAACTGTTGTTATAAGAATACTTTCTTACTCACATACCGGTAGCTGCATAATCACGTTGCATATGGCTTCATAAAACGGAATATAGCCTCCTACCTCAACACATTAGCGAGAAAGACAAAGCCAATCAAACAGTGACGTGGGTTAGAGAGCAGGACTCAACAAAGGCAAAGGCCAATCCTTTTAGAGAGGTGAGCTACAGAGGCGGGATTCATTGCAGGGGGTAGATCTGTTAAACGTTTGTGTTCCACAAGTTGCGCTATTTTTTACAGAACGCTGTTGTAAAATATTTTTCACCTTATTTAATGATTCCTGTATAAATGTTAAATGAAAAGTAAAAAAGCACAAGACACAGACGGACATCAGTTGCTATATATATATATATATATATATATATATGCTTGGTCGAATTATTGCTAGGGACAATTGAGTGTTCCCTGGATATTGGTAGGGACCGTCCCTACACAAATCGACGCCCTTGCCTTATTTCAATTCCCTAGAGAACTACATGGTGCAACAACCATACGCAAATTTGATAAGTTAAGGATTTCATTTGCATTCAATTCAACGTGACTGCCTCAGGGACGCCATCAGAAATCCACACCGGGATTTCACCAATACCAGTCCGCTGGCGTTTGGACCAATCAGAAGAAGCCACACGTTTCTCTCCTCAAATCAGATTCTTCCAGGGTTTCTAACAGCAACGAAATCATGCCTGTTACATGTAGCTTTATAGAACGAATTATAACGAATACATTTGACTCGGTTTATTATAAATAACGACACAATGCACCGTTTATAGTCATTACGGAGTGTGTTGAACTAAACACGTGATAGAATTAAAAGACATCAAGAGGCCCTATTATGTCGTAAGCGGAAAAAAACGTGTTCAACACGTTTTTTTAGTAAAATAGTCCAATAGAATAGAGTCACACAAACCTCGTAAGCCGCTCCAAGATCTGCAAATTTGTCCTGTGCTTTGGGGTCGTCCTGGTTTCGGTCAGGATGGAGCTGCAGAGCCAGCTTTCTGTAGGCTTTTTTGATCTCTTTGATAGATGCTGATTTACTTACTCCTAGGATCTGGTAGAAATCTCTCCTAAAGTACAGACAAAAAAATCACAACAACTATGCTGTGGATGACTTTCTCGAGTTCTTCCTACAGAGTCATTAGTTATTTCCTGTTAAGAGTGACACTAACAACAACAATCTAGAGACTGATCTACTTTATTTTAAAAGTTCAGATCCTGTGCATATCCTCAGTAGAATCTGGGGTGTATAGTCAGGATAATGGTATTTAAAAAAACGTGTTTATTTTAGCGTTTTGAGCTTAAACCGCTGTTATATACACACACAGCCGGGACATTACCGACCAATCACAGAAGAACATGTGGACCAGCTAGGTTTAAACCAACGAAAATGTCAAATAAAGCCACTGTCACATACCCGGCGAGCACTGTCGCTATTAAACACAAGAGGAGACAGAATAAACTCCAGAGTTTCATCCCTCCAGCAGCCATAGGGCTTTCTTTCTTGCAAAAATCCAGTAAAAAAAATACACCGGCTTTCTGTGTTGTCTATCTGGGAACTCTTCCTGTTCTAGCTCAAACCACGCCCACATTTTCACACCGGAAGTAAGTTAAGAGTCCCTAAGAGAACCGGTCCAAAAATAATATTACACATATATCATTGTAAGGTATTTCAGCAATCATATAATCACACAGCAAGAAGTGTGATTCTATAGGGAGTCGTTGGGTATTTGATTTGATATCCAGCATATAACATTTTGTGCTGCTACAGCCTAATGTAAAACAGTCAGGATGTTAGACTTGTATTTTGTCTATTAGTTGTGACAAACAGGAAGCACTATTGTTTTTGCCTCCCCACTGCCTTGCTAGTGATAGAGGAAATAAAAATGTCCTCGCTTGACAGAGTAAAAGTATTAGTCTTAGGAGATTCAGGTAAGGCAAGGAAATCGGCGTGATATGAGGTTTTTTTTTTAAATTCTCTTAATGTTCTCTTATATAGCCAGTTAAATGTGTTTCTTATTAATGGTGTCTGTGTGTTGACCTGGATTGACAGGATACAGGACAAACGCACTGGGTTCCAGAATTCATGGAAAAAAATAAAAAATTAATAATTCACTTTTTTTTTTACACATTATTCAGAATTTTCCCTTTGAATCTGTTTTCTCGCAGTTTATTTTTCTTCATATAATTTCAGGAAGTCTTTGGCTTGCTCATGAGATGGATGTGAAATTTATGTCTGGAATTTCTATATTTCTGTAAAGCTGCTTTGTGACAATGTCCATCATTAAAAGCGCTATACAGACAAATTGAACGAGCTGTCTAACACATCTAGCTGTAAATTAATACTCCTCCTTAATTATTTATACTGACTGCACTTCCAGGTGTTGGAAAGTCGTCTTTAGTTCATCTGTTGTGCCATAACCAAGTATTGGGAAATCCTTCATGGACAGTTGGCTGTTCTGTGGACGTCAGGGTAAGGCTCATAACTTCTCTATACTGTCCTTATCCCCGTTTTTGGTGGTAAACAATAATGTACCTTGTGTTTTACAATTCATCAACAAAACAGAATGAATCTTTTACTGACACCCCTGACAATATTGTGTATATATTACAGCACATGAGATGTTTTCCTTAGTAAAAAGCTCAAAATCCGGTTCTTTTACGTCATTAAGGGGGTCTAATAATTTAACACATGTTAACACTGGCATCCACGGTGGCTTAGTGGTTAGCACGTTTGCCTCACCTCGTCGGGGTTCGATTCCCGCCTCCACCTTGTGTGTGTGGAGTTTGCATGTTCTCCCCGTGCCTCGGGGGTTTCCTCCGGGTACTCCGGTTTCCTCCCCCAGTCCAAAGACATGCATGGTAGGTTGATTGGTATCTCTGGAAAATTGTCCCTAGTGTGTGATTGCGTGAGTGAATGAGTGTGTGTGTGTGCCCTGCGATGGGTTGGCACTCCGTCCAGGGTGTATCCTGCCTTGATGCCCGATGACGCCTGAGATAGGCACAGGCTCCCCGTGACCCGAGGTAGTTTGGATAAGCGGTAGAAGATGAATGAATGAACACTGGCATCCAAGTAATTTCCAATTGCATTCGAGTAATGTCCACATAAATAAATATTCCTAATTGTTTCTTATATTAGTACACATCTGTGACCGTCTGGTTACTTTTGTTATACTGATGCTTTGTTACTGTGCACCTTGTTGACTGCCTTCTGCTGCAGGTCCATGACTACAAAGAAGGCACGCCAGAGGAGAAGACCTACTACATAGAACTGTGGGATGTTGGCGGATCTGTGGGAAGCGCCAGTAGTGTTAAAAGCACCAGAGCCGTTTTCTACAATTCAGTTAATGGTAAGCTATCAAAAGCATTGTTAAATGGTGTATAAAAATGGCTTTGATGATTAAATAGTGACCATGGCCTCTAGGTGTAGCTCTGGAATTATTTCAGAAATATGTTCTTATGAAATGATAGATCAATGATACTGAAATGTTTTCACAGGCATTGTTCTAGTTCATGATCTTACAAACAAAAAATCCTCCCAGAATCTGTATCGCTGGTCAATGGAGGCTCTAAACAAAGACTCCTCTCCTACAGGGGTCATTGTGTCTAATGGGTGAGTCAAACTCAGTTAGTGTTAATTGGAACTGGTTTTAAATAGGCATAATTGTGTTTACATTTTGCACAATTCTGCATTGTTCTTATACATGCATATAAGCACATAACTAAATGTGACTGCTGTGGACATGCAGGGATTATGACAGAGAGCAGTTTGCAGATAACACCATCCCTCTCCTGCTAATTGGCACTAAGTACGATCAAATCCCGGAAAACAAGAGGAACGACGTTCTGACTCGCACCGCCTTTCTGTCTGAAGACTTCAACGCAGAGGAGATTAACTTGGTGGGTGATTCTAACAGTTTTGAGACTAGAAATATCAGAAAAATTTTAACGGCATGAAGAAATATATTTTGTTTCCTACCTCTGTTTTTCTTGAATTTATCTGTAATGTAGGACTGCACAAATCCTCGCTACTTTGCTGCTGGTTCATCTAATGCTGTAAAACTTAGCAGATTTTTTGACAAGGTAAGACAACTCTAGTATCTGTGATAGACCTACTGAAGATGGCCTACTCGTTCATTACTTCCCATTATTGACCACACTTTCCTCTGATTGATTTCAGACAAGCAGCATTATTTGGCATCAATATATAACATTAATCTTCTTTAGTACATAATGATAAACAGTGCAAGGTTTGAAATACAGTTTATGATCGTATGAATGAATAGTAGAGAATAACAGACTTTTAGAAATGGCCTTTTATCAATACAAGTCAAACATCTAGTGGATATTACATCATTTGCACATATATTTCAGGGCATTTTGTCAAAGCCAGGGTGGACTTGATTTACCTGTACCTAAACCAACAAACTGGTATTTCTGAATTATATGCTGAGGTTCCATCAACAGGGCAGAATATTTGAGTAGTTATGCACTTTTCATGTTTTATGCCCCAGTATTTCATAGTTTTTGTGATTGTTGTGGGGCAAAAATATTACATTTTTCTTTTCTTTTTTTCCCAAAATTTTCTTTTTTTTATGCTTTTTTTTCAATGGAAAACTACTTGACTTGGGTAAAATGCAAGCCTGGGATTTTTCTTTTAAAGTCATGCCAGTGAAGACAAATATGTAGTTACTTTCTATGATGGCTGTACTCATGTTAGAATCAAAGAGCGCATTGGCTGAATAAGTCGTGTGATGTGTCTTGGACAACATCTGCACCCAAAATTTGCAGTAATTTTGAAATATTCCATTTCCACAATTGCAAATTTTAAAAATCCTTGTGGGATTAATTATTGTAGATTATAATTAGTTATAATTAATTGAAAAAGTATATATGTGTGATAGTATACTTATTTTATGGGACATAAATAAATTTTATAATAATATACTAATAAATATTATAATAAATTCCATCAGGATTTAAAAAAGAAATTATTTCTTATAAGAGTTTTAATCATATGAATATTTAATTTACAATATATTATATTGTACCTAAATCATGTATTACATATTCCAACATCTAGTGTAAACAAACGGTAAATGTTTATTTATTTATTTTTACTTATGTTGCAGGTTATAGAGAAGAGATACTTCAGCAGAGACTTGAGTCAGGTGAGAGTGTGTTCTGTCCCTGTGTATAGTATTGCAGCATGTAGTTTTTAACTTTGAACAGTGTCATGAACTCCATGATCACTGCTGTGTGCTGTTTTTGTAGCGTAAATAATTTTTCTTTCTAAAGAATACCACAAAACCCATTTTTTGTCACCTTTTCTTGTAATGTCTTGCTGTGGGTGTGAATTTCTCATTCTGCTCTGTTGTTTGTAGATGTCGGGCTTCACAGACAGGAAGCGATTCAACTTCAAAGGTCTTCACTACGACTGAAGGTGTGAAAACGGAGGCAGCAGAGTCTTATGGTTTTAGAGTTCTGTATAATTAAGCTCATCATTACTATATCTGTATGCATGTAGTATGCAGGTGCAGGTGGTCCTGGGAAGGTTTGTGAAGTAACACCACTAAACTAACAGCTGAAAGACTTCTCGTGTTTATTTGTGTGCGATTGTCAGAGTAAAACTGCAGAATAAGATTCAGTTAAGGTGTGTTTACATACTGTACACATCCATCCATTTTATACACCACCTTTCCAGGTAAACATTTACAGGTGAAAATGTGTAAAACAGATGAAGATGGAGCCAAGGACCCCTTTTAAACACCCAGATGAGCCACATAATACTTGCTGATACAAAATACTTTCTCCGTATCTGCTACAAAATGGCAATGATTTATCCTTAACAAAAACGATTTTATATTGTTACTAATTATTTTAATTTATGCAGTTTTATAAATTTGCATATTTGCTATATTAGCAATCTTGTACTTTTGTAACTAAAGTTCACATAAATATAGAAACATAAATAAAGCAACCTTACCATTGCAGCACTCTTACTGTATCTACTCATTACTTTCTCAAAAAATGCTTAAATGTCTCCATCAGTAAACAATTGATAACAAAATAGACTTCATTTATTTCTAACTAGAATGTATCTGGAATATAACTAGAATGAATTTACTGGTTACACAATTGCACTTTTTTGATCATAGAGTACACAGTTATAGGAGGGAAATAGTTTATAAACACAATGTATTAGGGCTATTCAATTATATTGTAATGGAGACCAGTTAATAAAAAGCATCCCAAATGAGGGGCCGGAGAGATATGGCTTGCACTACGAGTGATGACACAATTGCACCATTTTCCTACATTTTAACATGCTCGTGTTGTATTCTGAAACTGCATAACAAACATCAGTACATTATACAACAGGCTTTTTCTACAAACATATTCAAAATGTCATATTTAGAAAGGCTTTTTTTTTCTACATTCAAATGGGTAAATCAGAGAGATATATCACACTCATTTAGAATTTAACTCCTTTAACTGAGACTTAAGTGCACATAAAGTTTACAATGTGGAAAATAATTTTTTTTCATGGTATTTTATGTCATAACACTAGTAGTATGTTTAGTTTAGTTTAGTATGCCTATATAAAATACAGCAGCTATCTCAATAATTGGCAAACATTTCGCCTGCCTTCTAATGAGAGAAATGACATTTTTTAGATTTTGCAAGAGCAATGAAATCTGGTGCATATGTTGTCAGTGTAATACATACAGTGGTGCAGGTGCAGACTGTGAGGGATGTGTGATTACTCGTTTTAATGCCATTCATCTGTGAGAATGCCGATTCGCAAGTAGAGCTAGAGTAGTAGAGATGGGCTAATGTTGTTTTAAAAAAAAAATGGAAGCAAGAAATGATACTAACAAAAGTTCTGATCTGTCATCGTCCTGTCAGTCATCGAGTCTTACAGGAGAGGCTGCTTGTGCCACTCGCCTAACTGTTGGGATTAAACTATATTTATTATAGAGATGAAATTTTCACACTAAGCACTTAAAGATCTGGAACAAATTACTGGGCTAGAGCAGGGCTATTCAATCGGTGGCCCGGCCTTATACAGTCTCACCCAGATGAAGGTGGCTTCCCTTTTGAGTCTGCTTCCTTTCAAGAAATTTAAGGTTTCTTCATATCCTCTCAGGGATTTTTTTTTGTCAGCATCAGTTAAATAAACTGAAAGAATCTGTTAAATAAACTAAAATGTGTTAAATTATAATGATCAGCATAATACTTATAAATAAAATATTTGGTACACAAAAAGCAAAACTAGCTTATCTGAGATATAGAAAGATTTAGTGGCAGTAAACATGTTTATTTCAAGAAATTACTTGGTGATTAGTCAAACATTTCTGAAGAACACAAAACTAAATGATACAATTTCCTCCATAATACATTTCTAAGAAAATAAACACAAGAGTCATAGTTGTGATTTTGATGGAACCTTGTAATATTGTCAGTTTAATTAACACTGACACCATGCCTCATTTGGACTGTAAAATTATCAGAGCTAATAATAAGAGGAAAAAAATACACAAATCAGTGTAACATTTTTCTAGCACTGGCATACTTTTTCAAAGTAAATGTGCAATATTCAAAAACAATAACCTTAAGCTGTATACTAAAAACAAAGAATATAGAGGGAGAACTTGACTTAGAACTGCTCAATTCTGGCATTTTGACAACATGAACACCTCACTAGAGAGTAGCATGAGGCGTGAAACAAAACGTAAATTTTATACTCATATTTTGCACATACACCTACTTTCTCCAACCCAAAACCTTTTACCGTAACTAGGCACTCTTTCACCCCCACAAAACACTTACACACTTTGGGTGTTTCCGTAATCTTGTCAATTTCTGGAATTTTCTAATAACAAAGGTCATCAAGTCATAAGTAGCCTACAACAAGACTCAAGAATTTCTCCCTCTCTTTGTGTGTGTGTCTCGGTACTACACTGTCCGCCTGTGTATACTCAAATAATAAAGAACATTTAAATGAGGTTCAACAATGAGCTATAAGATTGATCGCACACTCCTCTTGATATAAGTACACATACTCTATAATCTATGTTACTTAAAACTGTTGTAAATCAGTACCAAATGAAGGTCCTTTTCTTGTAAGAATTTGAACATCTTTGGTGCCAACAAGTCCAATATGGAATATTTTCAAATTCAAAGTTCAAACGGTACTTTCATTTTGCCATATAAAGATCAATAAAGGTCTTAAAACATTCTAATGCCTCAGGTTAAAGAGAATATTTCTGCATAGACCTCATCCAAGCCTGCAATAACACAGACTCATGAATTCAGTCTGTGAATGATGAACACTGTGCAGGTCTCCTAGCCTCAACCCTAGTCAGTGTAACTGACACTGACCATGCTTCATTTTGGACTGTAAAATCATTAGAGCATTACTTATAAGAAGGAGGAGAAAAACACAGTGTAATAAATATCTAGCACTGGCATACTCTGGCACTTTTCCAAAGTGAATGTACAATTTCCACAGACAGTAACCTTATTTGTATATTAAAAAAAGAAAATGAAGAGAGAACATCATAATAAAAAAACTGCATAATGCTGGCATATTGAAGCATCACACAAGATGAACACCTGACTAGACAGAAGGGTTGAAAAGGCGAGAGAGACTTAATGAGAGAAGCATGAGGCGTGGAACATAATTGAACTATTACTCACTTTTTGCACCTACACCTACTTTCTCCTGATCATAACTGGTCACTCTTTCACCCACACAAAACACACACACTTTTTCAGTGTTTTCTTTCCTAATGACAAAGGTCATAAAGTCATAAGTAAGCCTATAAACTTATTATTGTTTTTCTTTTAAAATAATCATTGATGTGGTCAGTACATTGCCATAAATGCCTGATGTATAGAATATGATACAAACTCATATGTGTAAGTGGTTATAAAAAAAATTATTTTGCTTAAAGGCCCAGCAAACATTGAATAGATTTTTTTGGCTTTACAAGTTTAAATTAAGAAAAAAAAATTAAGAGTAAATAAACTTTACTCATATGTATAATTCTTTGGTTATTGAAAATGTGGCAGTAAGTGGTTGGTGCTACATTAGAATCCTGCTGAGTAGGCCAGAATGCAGCGCTATTTGGTTAGGATGCGCTATATGCGCTGCAGTTACAATTACACAAAGGCGCTGAGGTGTGAAATGGCGTTTGGCACAAATCTATACTTCAACCCAAATTTCTTCTAAAATAACATAATATAAAAATATAAAAAATAAAAATATATAAAATATGTAAATGAAAATTTTGACGATGCCACCCCAGGGAATTTCACCCAGGAGAATATTAGCAATATCCCAACAGGGGCACACAAGTTTGTTACTATAATAAAGATGGCAAACGAGAAGCGTGAGTACAGTTCCAAAATACGAAAACTTTAATTGTACATAAGTCATCTAATAAAAACAATAGTAAAACTGTTAGTCCACATGGTTACAAATGTGCTACTAATCCCTGATGGGAACAAACACAACACAAAAACAGTTTACAGAAAGACTGAAGCATATACAATGCACAAAATGAAAAACAATACAAAATACCAGGCTGAGGTCCCCAAGAGAAGTGTTCACTTGCTCATGTAATTTAGCCCACAGGTCCCCATGTACTCACAAACCAGCACACCCAGTGTACATGTCACGCATTTAAGAAACTGTGGAAGATCCTTCCACCCGTAGGAGCCTCCAGCTACTAAAGCTTCAATCACAAAACAAAAGCATAAAAAATCCCCTCAAACAGAATTTCACAAATAATATGACCATGAATAAGAAAACCCCACCATAAAGTTACCTTGAACTTTAACAGCTTATACTGTGCACTGGTCCAGATTGTATTCCAGCAATTAAGTTGTATTTACTTAAATTTAAAATTAAGTTAATTTAATTTAAAATTAAATTCCTCCCCAGGAACATACAAAATGAAATTAAACAGACAAAGGAAAAACAGACAACAACTCCCCTCGCTAATGGCGGTAAGGTGACAATGTTATCACAGTATTGAACAGAGACACTTTTATAGCAATCAAAAGTTATGGCGCCCTTGCAAGAGTCGAAGGCGAAGCTGCAAAGATGTCCCCTAAATAGTGTGATCCAATAGTCAACGTTGTAAGTGTAACAAGAAGTATCAATCAAAAATACAAAAAGGACGAACCCACACTAAATGTAGGCAAAATGCATCAGATTTTACAATTATTAAACAATAAGCTCAAGGGCAAGTAGACATGAAACGAGCCATAAAATCAGAACTAATCAAAACATTGGGCCTACATTTTCCCCATCCAAAATGTGGCCCTGAACCTCAGTGGGTGCTAGTTTTCCGATAGCTGCCTAGACTGTGACGACACACTCCCTTTCAATGCTGAATCCACACGGGTCTCCACTCCTTGTTATCTAAGTATATCACATTACTGTATATCTAAGGAAAGTAGATATACTGGGTGTGCAGGAGACCAGGTGGAAGGGGCAAGAGTAAAAAGTACATAGTATTGGCAGGGGATACAAGTTGTTTTATTATGGTGTAGATAGGAAGAGAAATGGGGTAAGAGTGGATGAAGGATGAGGAGGACGAGGAGAGGAAAGATAAATAAGAAGATGAAGTGGTGGAAGCTGAGACAGGATTTGGGTGGTCAGGAAGAGCTTCCAGAGGAGATAAGAAGATAAGAAATCATTGTGGTAGAACAAGGAAGTAGAGGACTAGAGGCTAGCTAAAAAAAGTGGGATGTAGAAAGGGCCAAAGAATATGGACAGGATTACAAGGAATCGCAGTGCAGAATGAAAAGAGACATAGGAAAGTCGAAACAGAAAGCATACAATAACTTGGACTTGACAACAGACCTGATGAGCTGAGAAGGATTAGTGAGACAGAGAGATAGACATGGGAAGGATGTGCAACAGATAAGCATAATTAAAGATAAAGATAGAAAGGTGCTAACAGGCGAGGACAGAGTGCAGACAAGATGGAAGGAATATTTTGAGGAGCTGAGCTGGGAAAGACGGAAGGAAGAGATGAATATTGTAGAGCAGGAAATAGCAAAGATTGGATAGGATGAGGTGAGGAAGGCTCTGAGGCGAATCAAGAGTGGAAAGGCTATTATTCCAGATGACATTCAAGTGAAGGTGTAGAAGTGTCTAGGAGAGACAGCAGTGGAGTTTCTATTTAGATTGTTCAACAGGATTTTAGAGAGTGAGAAGATGCCTGAGGAAGAGTATAGGTGTTCTAGTGTCGATCAGTAAGAACAGTAAGAAGGGTGATGTGCATAGCTGTAGCAGGTACAGAGGTATAAAGTTGATGAGCCACACAATGAAGCTATGGGAAGGAGTAGTGGAAGCTAGGCTAAGAAATGGAGTGGGTACTTGTGAGCAGCAGTATGGCTTCATGGACAGGTTGACAGATGAATTCAGGCAGGACTGCCCACTGCTCCGGGTGTGTGTTCACGGTGTGTGTGTGTGTGTGTTCACTGCTCTGTGTGTGCACTTTGGATGGGTTAAATGCAGAAAACGAATTCTGAGTATGGGTCACCAAACTTAGCTGTATGTCACGTCACTTTGTCACTTTGTCAGTAGTGCACAGAGCTCATATATGCAAAGTTAAATTAGCCCAAATGTTTCCTAGTACTAGCTCTTTGTGCAATAGATAATGCATGAGGGTACTTTAATTCACATGTTCTGGACTGGTTCAGAGTGTTACTGGTGATTGATATTTAACACTGTTTTGAATGTTCTTTAGCACACATTAGAGCCAAAACCTCTTGTGGCATTATTTGGAATTGTTCCAGAGGATTCATGGTTGTCAGTAGCAATGTGCAAAATCCTTGCCTTCTCTTCTTTGTTAGTATGTAGAGCCACCCTAATAAACTGGAAAGATCCCCTATTACCCACAAATATTTAATGGAAAATGATGCTCTGTCTCTACTTCAAAAAGATTACATATTCATCAGAAAAACACTTATTTAAGATGATGTGCCCTGTTGTTGAATATGTTGATCAATTTAAATAATGCCCTTTTATTGATTGATTTTTTTATTATAATTTTTTATTTATTTATTTTTTGTTGTTGTTTTTTAAAACACCTGTAATTTCTATATTATGAGCTCTACTCCAAAGACTTGTTGTATACATTGAAAAATATCAATAACAATATTAATATAAAATTTTTATCCGAAAATTTTCTGTCTATGTGACAAAGTGTGTACAAAGTGGCTGTTTACAACACTTTAAAGAGGCTTGTGGCTTTTCTTCTTGTCAAACCCACCACAATGACTTCTTTACATTAGGCTTGTAACTAGCTTAGATTTACATTATTTTATTTAAATTTTAACCTTTATATGTAGCACTATATGTGCATAACCTATTGTGACAACTAGCATTTTCATACTAATTTTATAAAATAATGCACATCTGAGGGGGCACGGTGGCTTAGTGGTTAGCACATTCGCCTTACACCTCCAGGGTTGGGGGTTCGATTCCCGCCTCCACCTTGTGTGTGTGGAGTTTGCATGTTCTCCCCGAGGTAGTTCGGATAAGCGGTAGAAAATGAATGAATGAATGAATGCACATCTGAGATATACACAAAAGATAAGAAAACACATTTCATGTTTGCAATGTACATTTTATTGTGATTACTTTTACTTCCATTTTTTATCATGGTTACTTTGTGTTCATTCTCTCTCTAGTCTATTATTTTTTTAATCCATGGAAGAAAGTAGGAGAGCTTCATATATACCTCTGGATGCTTGAGGTGTAAGCAGTGGTCACGGTTGGTATATGCAGCTAATCCTTGTGGTTTTTTTTCACAGATAAGAGGACTCCCTGAATCACCCTGCAGAGAGTTTATAAGGACACAATATACTGTAAAATAAATAATAATCAGATATTCAGGACTGTTTATAGCTGTTGCAAAGTAAAATAAAAAGTTTATTTTCTGACATACCACATGTCATAACACGTCATGTCATAAATAGAAAAATTTAAAGTGAGTTGCTGTTTAATAAAAACAAAGTTGCTGGAAAATAAATATGTGCTAGAAAAGGAATAAAACAGCTTAGGCTGTGCGTTTAATAGTAGATAATAAATAATAACTTTTAGCTTGTAATTACACATCATGCTGTCTATTATTATTTTCCTTTAACAGCACCGCCCATCATTTTTTTTTACTTTTCTTGTACAACATTTGCAGCAACTTTTTATTTAGAGATTTACTGCAATACCTTACAAAAAGCACCTCTTCCATCAGTAGTACAGATCATGCTGTTTCTGTCAAAGTCATCTTTCCAATGCTTCTTGCACTCAGAGTTATCTCGAATGGTGAGATTCACCTCTCGTAGGACTTCTGATGGTCTGTTCTGTTTTGTTCTGCCCCAGCCAGCTATTGAACATATCATGTTGGCTGGAAGGTTCTCATTCTCCTCGGGAAGATCAATGACTTGCACACTGTCTTTCAGATTGGCTTCGTTTTTCAGCTGTAAGAGATTGTTCAAATAGATTATTAAATTGTTTGAGGTCAGAGCTAGTTTGTACGAAATGACCAGAAGTAAATGTTTTGAAAGCAGAAAAAAGTACCTTCAGTAGCATGATATCATTTGGACGTTCATTGCTCTTGTAACAGGGATGCTTGATGCGTTCCTCCACTGTGATTCTTTGCTGTTGGGGCTCCTCTTGAGTGATGTTGTGAGCTCCCAGTACCACTTCCAGCTTATGATTTCCAGAGTATACAAGGTTACTAGTTTCAAAGAATATGCATCCCATACATATTAATAGAGACAATATTATCTCATATTACTTTCTTACTATACTATATTAACTCAAAATACTAGCATAAAGCTGTCTTTAAAATTGTAGAAAACCCCAAAACTACATACTCTACACAGTGGGCTGTAGTCAGTACATAATTTGTTTTGATAAGCATGCCACCACAGATGTGCTTCTTGTTAATCTGAACAGACACCATATAGGGTCGGGAGTGTGCTTTCGCTTCCATTCCTCCAATAATACCACTCTCCATTGTCCCTGAGAAAACAAAAAATGTGACATAATCATGATATTAAGAACCTTGTAATGTTTCAATACAGGGCAACAATTACTTTTTTTAATATGTAATACAGAATACATTACCGCACAGATGGAGGACAGAAAGTACAAGGATAGAGATGCTGAAGAACATGTCTGTAGTACACCACACTGACAGAGCTGTGTGATTGTTCTCTGTTACATTACAAACTTCCGATAAGAACCTCCTAAGGGCGTTGAAATCTCCCACATTTTTTCTCCTCACATGGTGCTCAATGAATACACAGTAGTACATCCACACATGCCCCCTAACCAACAAACAAACCTGCCCCTACCCCCACCAACAAAAATACACATACACAAATTTACACAACTGAATTTTCACAAATGAACCAGTTCAAAGGTTAACATGTGCTTGATTCTTAACACTACTATAATTTTGTTTAAATATGTTTTTTCCATTTATTACTTCACTTCAACAGCAACATAAGCTATTTCCATGCGTCTGAGTTCCTCAATTGTCCTCAGTCCAAAAAATACATCTTCAATTCATATAGTCCTTTTGGAAAAGGGCCAATTATTATAGTGCACAATGAATACACAGTAGTACATCCACCCATGCCCCCTAACCACCCCTGACCCAAACACCCCTGCCCCACCAACAAACACACACATACACAAATTTACACAACTGAATTTACACAAATAATCCAGTTCAAAAGTTTAAATGTGCTTGATTCTTAACACTACTATAATTTAGTTTAAATATGTTGTTTTTCTTCACTTCAACAGCAACATAAGCTATTTCCATGCATCCATTTCCATGCGTATGATTCCCTCAATTGTCCTTAGTCTGAAAAAAATACATTTTGAATACATATTCATATAGTAGGACTCTTGATGTGGCGCTGTTCTCTTTTGTTCTGCTCCAAACACCCACTCCGAACAACAAGCACACACATACCAACACACAGGGGTCTTTTGGGGGTTTGAGGACGTAGAAATGATCGAAAATGAAAGTAGAGGTGAGTTGAAATAACTGGTGAACACAGTTCCAGATGATATTCATATTTAGCTTGAAGCTTTTCTTGTTTTTATTTTGTTGCTTTGAAAAAACAGTAATGTACAGTGAAATTCAGATTTGCTGGTGCCTTTAAAATATTGGACCAAACTGGCATATTGTATTTACAACAAATATACTAAATTATGTATGCAACCATTTTGGGAAAAATACTTTTCTATCTAAACAAGGAAATTCTATTAATAATACGAAATACTATTAGTTAAAACATCCAGATGCATTATATATATATATATATATATATATATATATATATATATATATATATATATATATATATATATATATATATATGTATGTATATCACACTGACAATTATCACATTGATCAATTCAGTAAAAAGCAATCTAAAAAGGACAAATGCTGTGAGGGGAATTTCTCATTCTGGCCTGTTGTTTGTACAGTAGATGTCAGGCTTCACAGACAGGAAGCGATTCAACTTCATAAGTCTTCACTATGACTGAAGGAAAACACAGCAGAGGCTTATGGTCTTAGAGTTCTGTAAAACTCATCATTACTATATCTGTATGCATGTAGTATGCAGGTGCAGGTGGTCCTGGGAAGGTTTGTGAAGCAACACCACTAAACTAAGAGCTGAAAGACTCGTGTTTATTTGTGTGCGATTGTCAGAGTAAAACTGCAGAATAAGATTCAGTTAAGGTGTGTTTACATACATTTTATACACCTTCTTTCCAGTTAAATATTTACATTAAAATGTATAAAGCTGATGAAGACAAGGAGCCTGTTTTTTTCTTTAAGCTTAATTCATAAAAACACAGAAACTCGTTCTGTATTCACTTTTCACAAGTCACATAATACTTGCTGATACAAAATACTTTTTCTGTATCTGCTACAAAATGGCAATGATTTATCCATAACAAAAATGATTTTATATTATTACAAATTATTTTAATTGATTTTATAAATTTGTTTTATAAATTTGCATGTTTGCTATATTAGCAATCTTATATTTTTGTAACTAAAGTTCACACGAATACAGAAACATAAATAAAGCAACCTTACCATTGCAGCAGTGTTACTGAATTTCCTCATTACTTTCTCAAAAAATCGTTTAAATGTCTCCATCAGTAAACAATTGATAACAAAATAGACTTCATTTATTTCTAACTAGAATGTATCTGAAATATAACTAGAATGAATTTTCTGGTTACACAACTGCACTTTTTTGATCATAGAGTACACACTTATAGAAGGGAAATAGTTTATAATCACAATGTATTAGGGCTATTCAACAGAGATGGGGGACTCGAGTCATATGACTTGACTCGAGTCAGACTTAAGTCTCAAATTTGAGACTTGAGACTTGCTTGACAAATATTAAAAAAAGACTTGACTTGACTTTGGCTTGACATTCATGACTTGAGACTTACTTGTGACTTGAGTTAAAAGACTCGAAATAACTTTTTTTGTTTTTTTTTTAAATCTGATTTTGAACACATGCAAAAGCGTAAAATAACCACGTTACGCAGCAGGCAAGCAGAGCAGTGGCGGAGCCAGAGGGGTGTCCCTGACATCTGATTGGCCACACCAGGTGCCACCCCAAATTTTTATTTGATAGCATTGGAAGTTTGATGCTGATCGACATCTCATTTCACCTATCAAAAGAAGTCTTCGTTTGACGTTTGGTCGCGGCGCCGCTCAACATTTCAAATCCATCAATCAATGACAAGAAAGAGTTGAGAGGTAGAGAAGTATACTAAAACAGACTAATACTAAAACATAAAATTTCGGTAAGTTTTGAGATTAAACATCAGGATTTTCTAGAAAAATATTTCGAAAGTTACGTTGCCCTGGCCACCCCGTGTATAAAACTCTAGTTCCGCCACTGAAGCAGAGGGAGAGCGCGCACTAACTAATAAACCTTAACAGTCGTGACGAAACATGGAAGGTGCTACAATAATTAACCAAAAATAATTAAGTTCGGGTACCGGGATTTTGTGAATGACAGGACTCCCTGCAGTTTTGGGCTGTGAACAGACACACCCTCCCCTCTTTGTTCAAGGTAGCGGTAAGAGTTATGGCCATCTCTGCATCAAGTGCACCTGTTGAACGTGTATTCAGCCATGGTGGGGTGATAATGCGACCACATCGCTCACAATTGAGTGACAAAGTTCTAACAAACTTAATTTTTTGCAAGCGCAATGTAGTGTAAATGGTCACTGTTTATGTGGAAATATCAGAACTCTGAAATATCAGAGAGTTATATCGCACTCATTTAGAATTTAATTAATTTAACTGAGACTTAAGTGCACATTAAAAAGTTTACAATGTTTTTTTCATTGTATTTTTTGTCATAACAGTAGTAGTATGTTTAATTTAGGAATGGGGGGCATAGAAGCCTTTATTATCACCACATATACATTACAGCACAGTGGAATTCTTTTTTCACATATCCCAACTTAGGAGGTTGGGGTCGGAGCGCAGTGGCAGCGATGATATACATCAAAGACACAACACTGGCAGCTTGGCAGTGCTGGGGCTTGAATCCCAATCCTCCAATCAACAACCCAGAGCCTTAACCCCTACAGCACTACAGCAGCCATTTCAATAATTTGGAAACATTTCGGGAAATCTGGTGCATATGTTGTCTGTGTAATACGCATACAGTGGAGCAGGTGCAGGCTGAAAAAGAGATGTGTGATTACTTGTTTTAATGACATCCATGTGTGAGAATGGCGATTCGGACATTTAAGTAGAGCTAGGGTAGTAGAGACGGGTTAATGTTGTTTCAGAAACATGAACAGAAGAAATTATACTAACAAAATTCATCATCCTGTCAGTCATCGAGGCCACTTGCCTAACATCACATGACTTCTGCTCTGTGCTGCGACTGCGGCTCATGCTGAATGGAACACAAGCGCTTATATTTCTTAATTTTTCACACTAAGCACTTGTAGGGTCGGAACAAATTGCACTGTGTACAGAAAAGACGAGAGAGACAAAATTAGAAAGAAGAATGAGTCATGAAACAAAACATAACTCTTATACTCACATTTTGCACCTACACCTACTTTCTCCAAACCAATACCTTTTACCATAACTGGTCACTCTTTCACCCACACAAAACACTTACACTTTGTGTGTTTTTGTAATCTTGTCATAGAGCATAGTAATAACAGTGAATTGCTGACAGCATTGATGTGGAGCTAACATGAGAAACATGAGGTCAGTAATATTTTCCTAATGTTTCCATAAAGGTAATCAAGTCATAAGTAGCCTACAACAAGACTCAAGAATTTCTCCCTCTCTTGGTGTGTGTTTGTGTGTATCTCAGTTCTACACTGTCCGTCTGTGTATACTCAAATAATAAAGAACATTTAAATGAGGTTCAACAATGCTAGATTGATCACACACTTCAATAAAGATTGATCGCACACTTCTCTTGATTTAAGCAAACATACACTATAATTTGTATTAATAAAAAATGTAAAGGGTACCAAATAAAGGTTTTTTGTCTTGTAAGAATTTGAACATCTTTGGTGCCAACAAGTCCAATATGGAATATTCTGTGTATTATAAAAGATCCACAGTACCTTCATTTTGCTTATTGTTAATAACGTTACACCTATGAAGATCAATAAATGTCTTAAAATATGGCTCTCATGCATTAAGGTGTTGCAGAAGGAAGCATTACCACCTGACAGCTCACAACACTTTAGTTAGATTCTAAACTCTGATTACTGTCTCTTTAGCTTTATATAGTATTTTAGTATGTAAATAAAGAATTGGCTTCCCGCAGGTTAGAGACACACTATCAAGAAGCTGTTAGGTGTATGACATGAAGTCTTAGCTTTGGGCTGCAATGCATTTGTTGTTTTTTTTTCTCCAATGGCTACATTGTAGATAGAAAAGAGAATATCCATATAACTATTTCTATATCCATATAACAACCCTTTGTAATACTGCAAATAACCATGTAAGCATTCAGAAAGTTATTTTAATTGTCAAAGTTCTCTATATATAAACAATTCCATCTATTAAACCATTTATTCACACTTAAAATAAAAATATATATGTATGTTAAAAAAATGATTTCCACCATTCTATTTTGTAATTTCTGTCAAAAAGATAATCTGATGATCTGATATTGGTGGTTCAGAGGTATGAAAAGTTAAAATAAGGTAAGTTAAGATGCTTTATTGTCATTGTATACAATATAATAAATAACATGTCAACTGTACAGCAATGAGGACATATACACATTACATTCTAACAATTAAATAACAATACCATACGATATCATATTTGCTACCTGAGTTCCTAAAACCACAGAAAGATTCATAAACAGGACAGAAACATTCTACAAGGCAAAATAAAAATGTAGTAAAAGGACCAAGAAATAACCAAACCAACACAAATGTTTCAGATGTTTTTGAAATTATGAGCCACAATGAATGAGATATTGGTCAGATGTGTCATTCTAATGCCTCAGGGTATAGAGAAGATTTCTGCATAGACATCATTTAAGCCTGCAGTAACCTATGAACTGTTTTACTTTGAAAAGAATCACGAACTCAGTCTTTAAATGATGAACATTGTGTAGGCTTCTAAGCATTAACTCTTATTACAACTATGAAAATACCCCAGAGCTCATGTATATGTTTCTCCTCAAATATAAAGAAAATAGACACAAGAGTCATAGTTGGGATTTTGATGAAGTCTTGTAATGTTCAGTCAGTGTACTGACACTGGCCATGCTTTATTTTGGACTGTAAACTCATCAGAGCATTAGTAATAAGAAGAAGGAGAAAAATACACAACCATAATACCATTGTAATGATTTTCTAGCACTGGCCTACTCTGGAACTTTTCCAAAGTGAATATGCAACTTCCACAGACAATAACCTTATCTGTATATTAAAAAAAGAAAATGAAGAACTGCTTAATGCTGGCATACTGAAGCATCACACAAGATGAACACCTGACTAGACAGAAGGACTGAAAAGACGAGAGAGATGCAATGAGAGAGAAGCATGAGGCTTGGAAAATAATTGAACTCATACATTTACTCACTTTTTGCACCTACACCTACTTTCCCCAACCCAATACATTTTACCATAACTGGTCACTCTTTCACCCACATTAAACACACACACTTTTCAGAATCTTTCCTATATATATGTAATGGTTATAAAAATGCATTTTGCTTAAAAGGTCCAGCAAACACTTAAAAAATAATATATTTTTTGTAAATTATGTAAGGCTTTTTGTTATTGAAAATTATATTTAAATGTATCTATTGCACATATAATAAAACCATAATAAAAAAACCATCTCACAAAAGACATATTGCCATTGAATTAAGTAAACTGTAGTGTATATAAAGTGGTACAATTAACAGGCCACGTTAACCAGCCTGAAGAACAATTCTGAAGAAAGCTTTGCAAAGTTCCAGGCCCAAAATACAAGGGCCTGGAACTTTGCAAAGCTTTCTTCTTCAGATATGTATTATAAATTTTTTATTTTATATATTAATTTCTTATATATATATATATATATATATATATATATATATTGTCACGATGCAGGACAGAGGCAAGTGAGGATCCAAATGCAGTTGAAACGCTTTAATAAACTAAGACAAGAAACCAATGACAGACAGGAAAAACTAGGCAACACACAGAGCTAACAGGAAACAGGAACACAAACATATAGACCACCACTAGCAACAGGGAAGTGAGCAGAGTATATATAACTGACAGGAACCAATGACAAAGCAGAGACAATAAGAGACAAAAACACACCTGCAGGAGAGATGGAGTTCAATTAATGTCCGTGGTAACCAATGAGTGGGCGGAGCAAACAATTAACAAACAGGGAAAGGCAGCAGACAGAAACAGGGCAGAAACACAGACAGACTCATTACAGAAACAAATATATGTGTATGTATATATATATATATATATATATATATATATATATATATATATATATATATATATATATATATATATATATATGTGTATGTATATATATGTGTATGTATATATATGTATATATATATATATATATATATATATATATATATATATATATGTGTATGTATATATATATATATATATATATATATATGTGTATGTATATATATATATATATGTGTGTATGTATATATATATATATATATATATATGTGTATGTATATATATATATGTGTATATATATATATATATATATATATATATATATATATTATAGGACTGGTGTCCGTCTCTGCCCTGCTCAGAGAGGATCTGCCCAAGAGCAGCGCTAGGTTGACGAGGTCTGTAAAGGACCCCATCTCTCGGCCCAATGGCATTAGATAGCGCAGCCCGTCCTCCAATCCATGCCGGAACATGTCCTTAAGGGCCCTCTTCCCAAAGTCCACCTGATTGCACCGGTCCAGGAACACCTCCACATATTCCTCAAGTGGGGAATCCCCCTGACATAAACAGAGCAAAATTTCTGCTGGATCCATTTGGCTAGTCGTTCTGTCACGATGCAGGACAGAGGCGAGTGAGGATCCAAATGACAATGACGTCTTTACATTAGGCTTGAAACTAGTTTAGATTTACATTATTTTATTTACATTTTTTAAACCTTTATATGTAGCACTATATGTGCATAACCTATTGTGACTAGCATTTTCTTACCAATTTTATAAAATAATGCACATCTGGGATATACACAAAAGATAAGAAAACACATTTCATTTTTGCAATGTACATTTTATTGTGATTGTTTTTACTTCCATTTTTTATCATGGTTACTTTGATTGTGTTCATTCTCTCTCTGGTCTATTTTTTTTAATCCATGGAAGAAAGTAGGAGACCTTCATATATACCTCTGGATACTTGAGGTGTGAGCAGTGTTCAATATGGGTATTTGCAGCTAATCCTTGTGGTTTTTTTCCACAGATAAGAGGACTCCCTGAATCACCCTGCAGAGAGAGAAAGATATTAACAACAACTAATTTACAAGGACACAATATAAAATTTATAATAAACTATTTTCAGGAGTTTATAGCTGTTGCACATAAAATAATAAGTTTATTTTCTGACATACCATAATATTAAATAGATCTATAAATAGAAAAATATAAAATGAGTTGCTGTTTTATAAAAACAAATTTGCTGGGAAAAAAATATGAGCTAGAAGAGGAATAAAACAGCTTAGGCTGTGCGTTTAATATAATGCTGCAGTTACAGTACAACGTCGTACATTTTTTCTACATTTACTTATTATATTATGGGACTACACATTTAAAATTCTAGCATAAAACTGTCTTTAAAATTATACAAAACCCCAAAACAACATACTTTGCACAGTGAGCTGTAGTCAGTACATAATTTGTTTTGATAAGCATGCCACCACACATTGTGCATATTGTTAATCTGAACAGACACCATATAGGGTCGGGAGTGTGCTTTCACTTCCATTCCTCCGATAATATCACTCTCCATTGTCCCTGAGAAAACAAATAATGGGACATAATCGTGAGATTAAAAACCTTGTAATCTTTCAATTACTTTTTTAATATGTAATACAGAATACATGACCGCACAGGTGGAGGAAAGAAAGTACAAGCATAGAGATGCTGAAGAACATGTCTGTAGTACACCACACTGACAGAGCTGTGTGACACGATTGTTCTCTGTTACATTACAAACTTCCGATAAGAACCTCCTAAGGGCCTTGAAATCTCCCACACTTTACTCCTCACAGGGTGCACAATGTATACACAGTAGTACATCCACACATGCCCCCTAACCAACAAACAAACCTGCCCCTACCCCCACCAACAAAAATACACATACACAAATTTACACAACTGAATTTTCACAAATGAACCAGTTCAAAGGTTAATATGTGCTTGATTCTTAACACTTCTATAATTTTGTTTAAATATGTTTTTTCCATTTATTACTTCACTTCAACAGCAACATAAGCTATTTCCATGCGTCTGAGTTCCTCAATTGCCCTCAGTCCAAAAAATACATCTTCAATTCATATAGTCCTTTTGAAAAAGGGCCAATTATTCAGGCAGTACTATAAACTAAATAATAAATAGCAGTGGGCTGATTAACCGCTTAGGATGAACAAGAGACTCATGAAGAACCATCACAGAATATAAAAATAGATATTTTGTTTAGAAAATAATGAAATATGTGAAATAGCATCGCAGAACTAAATAAAAAACTAAATAGAATTTTTATGATTTTTATGACGTTTTATGATTTTTATGATGTTTTATGATGTATGATGTTTTTATGATTTTTATGATGTCAAAAAATGAACATTTTGCTAATTCTGCAAGGCTTATGTAAATGTATGACCTCAAGTTTTTACAAAAGATAACAAAGGCTTGTGGTTTTTTCCTGTAATGGTCAAACACAACACAATGATATTGTCATGATTCAGCTCGGACTGTTGGCCATGTGCTATTGTTGTTGTCACGTGTCTGCCCCGCCTTCGTCTGCTCCTCCCTGTTTCATCACCTGTTCCTAATGTTGTCATTGTCTTAATTGTATTTAAGTTAGCCGCGTTGCTGAATGCAGCGCGGATCATTAGTTACGTTTCCCCTCGTCATGTCTAGTTCCTGTTAAATGTCGTCATTATTTATTAAACCCCCTTCTTTTGAAGCTGTCCTGCGAACGGGTCTGTCTCGGTCCATCCCAGGTTGTGACGGAATGATCCGCCTTAAAACCCAGCAGACCCAGCAGGATAGCTTCCAGCTCGGACCGGCTTTTTTCCCTTCTCCCCTTGGCCAGTCCTTCAGGTCCCTTTTTTTTTTTTTTTTTTTTTTTTTTTTTTTTTTCTCTCGGTGACATCGCTCCGCCCTTTTTCCGGTGAGGGACGCCGCTCCACTTTCGGTTCCGTCCGAAGCGGTCGTCGTCTCACTACTTCCGCGGGGGGTGCTGCAGGCCCAGGGCGATGGACCTTCCCACCCTCCCACCCTTGGTATTCTGGACATCAGGACGTGAGTCTGGCTGCGGTGTGTCGTTGTGTTCGGCCCTTCAGCTCGGCTGTGACGTCGTTCGGCCCTTCAGCTCGGCTGAGGATATCGCTCGGCCCTTCTGTCATGATTCAGCTCGGACTGTTGGCCTTCGTCTGCTCCTCCTTGTTTCTTCACCTGTTCCTAATGTTGTCATTGTCTTAATTGTATTTAAGTTAGCCGCGTTGCTGAATGCAGCGCGGATCATTAGTTACGTTTCCCCTCGTCATGTCTAGTCCCTGTTAAATGTCGTCATTGTATTGTTTCATTTATCGTCATTTTTGTCTTTGTCTTCATTATTTATTAAACCCCATCTTTTGAAGCTATCCTGCGTACGGGTCTGTCGCCATCCAGCCCCGGATGTGACAGATATATTTGCATCTTTCTTGAAACTAGATTAGATTTATATTATTTTAATTCAATTTAAAACTTTGTGTAGCATTATTTGTTTAACTTATTGTGACAACTAGCATTTTGATTTTCTTACTTAAATCGTAAAATAATGCAAATGTGAGATGTAAAGAAGAAAGATGGGAAAACACATTTCATATTTAAAATGTTTATTTTATTGTGATTGCTTTTACTTCCATATTTTGGTCGTGGATACTTCCATTGTGTTAATTCTCTCTCTAGTGTATTATTTCTTTAATCCATGGAAGAAAGTAGGAGAGCTTGATATAGACCTCTGGATACTGAAGGTCCAAGCAGTTGTGAGGGTAGGTATATGCAGCTAATCCTTGTGGTTCATTTCCACAGATAAGAGGACTCCCTGAATCACCCTGCAGAGAGAGCAAGCTATTAGTAACAACTAATTAACAAGAAAACAATATATAATTTAATTTTTGGGACTTGTTATAGCTGTTGCAGTAAAATAATAAGTTGATTTGATAACATACCACAATATTAAATAAAACTATAAATAGAAAAATATAAAGTGAGTTGCTGATTAATAAAAACAGATTTGTTAAAAAAATAATTCTGTGCTCAAAGAGGAATAAAACAGCTTGGGCTGTGTGGTTATTAGAAGATAATAAATAACTTTTAGGGTGTAATGACACATATGACACTGTTCATTATTATCATTTTCCTTTAACAGCACCTCCTTTATTTTTTTATTTCTAGTCTAATGTTTTATTTGGAGATTGACTGTAATACCTGACAAAAAGCACCTCTTCCATCAGGGGCAGTACAGATCATGCTGTCCGTGTCAAAATAATGTTGCCAAAGCTTCTTGCACTCAGAGATATCTTGTACTTTGAGCTTCACCTCTCGTAGAATGCTTGATGCAGCGCTGTTCTGTTTTGTCCTGCCCCAACCAGCTATTGAACATATCTGATTGGCTGTAAGGTTCTTATTCTTCTTAGGAAGATCAATGACTTGCACACCGTTTTTCAGCTTGGCTTTGGACTTCAGCTGTAACAGATTGTTTAAATAGTGTTTGAGGTCAGAGCTGGTTTGTACTAAATGACCAGAAGTAAATGTTTTGAAAGCAGAAAAAAGTACCTTCAGTAGCATGATATCATTTGGATGTTCATTGCTCTTGTAACAGGGATGCTTGATGTACTTCTTCACTATGATTCTCTGCTGTTGGGGCTCCTTTTGACTGATGTTGTGAGCTCCTAGTACCACTTCCAGCTTGTTCTTTCCAGAGTATTCAATATCACTAGTTTCACAAAATATGCATCACATACATGTTCATAGATACTAAAACACAAGCTTCTGCATGATAATGTGAACAGCGAAATGCTGTAGTTACATTGTAATCATTTTTTTTACTTACTATATTATCTGAATACACACTCAAAATATTAGCAAAAAGCTGTCTTTAAAATTGTAGAAAACTACATACTCTACACAGTGAGCTGTAGTCAGCACATAATTTGTTTTGATAAGCATGCCACCACACTTGTGCATATTGTTAATCTGAACAGAAACCATATAGGGTCGGGAGTGTGCTTTCACTTCCATTCCTCCAATAATACCACTCTCCATTGACCCTGAGAAAACAAAAATGGTATATAATCATGAGATTAAGAACCTTGTAATGTTTCAATACCAGGCAACAATAACATTTTTTAATATGTAATACAGAATACATTACCGCACAGATGGAGGACAGAAAGTACAAGGAGAGAGATGCTGAAGAACATGTCTGTAGTACACCACACTGACAGAGCTGTGTGACAGGATTGATTGTTCTCTGTTACATTTCAAACTTCCGATAAGCACCCCCACACACACACACACACATACACACATACACACACACACATACACATACACACCACACACAGGAATCTTTTGGGGGGTTTGAGGAGGTAGAATATTATTATAGAAAAGAAAGTAGAGGTAAGTGGAAAAAAATGGTGAAGGCAGTTACAGATGAGATTCATATTTAGCTTGAAGCATTTCTTTTAGATTTATTTATTTTATTTTATTGCTTTGAAAATACAGTAATGTACAGTGAAATTCAGATTTGCTGGCACCTCTACAATATTTGACCAAGCTGGCATATTTACAACAAATAATTTAAATTACTATTAATTAATACTTATTTATTTAGTACTACTTTGTGTTGTTACAGTCATCTTTGAATACATTTTAAGGAAACACCAATAAACTAACCACTAAAAGAAATCTTGTGAACTGTTTTGTTTAGTGTAACTTGAAAGTGAGTAAGGGTAAGTGTAACTTACATATTATACACATCCACCCATGATAATTTTTGTGCGTGTGTGTGTGTATATATACTGTATACATTACCGCACAGATGGAGAACAGAAAGTACAATGTATATATATCACAATCTGGAAGTATAATATTTACATAAATTAGATAAATATATAAACTTACCAAATAAGTTTGGTAAAAATTTTATTATACTAATTTCTAAAATGTTTTTGCCAAACAGTCCTGAAGATGGCACTAATACAACAGATTATATGTAAAATGCATGAGACCTCACTAAAAACTCACAGTGCTAATACTCAGTTACTCTCTTCACTCAATAAACTCTCTTCATTACTACACCTTCTACTATCATTCTGTTACTTGTCATTCACTTTCAGTAACTGCTATATCCTGCAAGTTGTGAATTTGTTGTAACCTTAAAACAGGAGATCATGACTTACTCTGTGCTCAAAGTGATGCTCGCAGCTCCACTGGTTTTCTCTGTGGGTGAAAGAGGATGATTCTGAACAATTCCAGGATATTTTCATTGGTTGTTGAGTTAAATCCTACCCAGATACAATAGTGCTATTTTCTGATTGGCTATTGTGTAACCTCTTTTTTTGATTGGCTGATAAGTGTCTGGCTCGACTAAGAACTCCAGGGGGGACGCTTGATTCCTGCCCGGTTCCATAGAGACAGTGGTGCGGACAGACACAGTTTGGGCGCTGTGACATATTAAATATATGATAAATAGTACGATTTTCTGCGTGAGAAATGCAATGTGTGGCGGGAGAGTAAAAATACCCAAAATACCCAAATGAGTGACTGTCACGCTCAATGCGTGATACTTCAGAGCCCTGGTACACATACATTCACACTCAGAGGCACTGTGACTTTTTGAGAGGTAGGAGAAAACTGGAAAAACTGGAGCAAACCTACAAGGACATGAGGAGAACATATAAAATTAAAGCCACCTAGCACCTGACTCATGAAGAAGTTCTCCAAAGTTCTGGGGGCCTTGTGGAGCATGCTGAATCTTGCAAGATCAGTAGGGTTCCTGTTCATTTTTTGTTGAACTCCAATTATGGATAAAATCAGATTTTTTTTTTATATTAAACTGAGAAGATAAGTATAGATGTGTGGTCTGTATTTTCTTATGTCTCAATGAAGAGACTTTAGTCATGCTCTAGCCTATGTTTAATCCATGGAATAAAGTAGCAAATCTTCATATACACCTCTGGATGATTGTGGTCTAAGCAATTTTTTACAGGTATATGCAGCTATTCCTTCTGCTATATTGCTACAGATAAGAGGTCTTCCTAAATCACCCTGGAGACAGAACAAGTACACAAATTATTGATGCTAGTGATTAAAATTGTTCTATAATTGTTATATATATATATATATATATATATATATATATATATATATATATATATATATATATATATATATTATCACTGAAAATTCTAGCATAGTGTTTGAAAAAATTGTTCAAAAGCACAAAACAACATACTCTAAACAGTGGGCTGCAGTCTGCACATAATCATGTTGAATTAGAAAACCACCACACTTGTGTTTATTGTTTATTTGAACAGACACCATGTAGGGTCGGGAGTGTGGTTTTACTTCATTTCCTCCAATAATACCACTCTCCAAAGCCCCTGACAAAACAAAACTTATACAGATGGCATTATATATCAATATCCAATAAAATAACAATATAATAAAAAAAAATGTGTTAACAACTGAATTTCAAGGTTTACATGTGCAGTTCAAAGGTTTACATGTGCTTGATTCTTAACACTACTATTGTTTTGTTTGTTTGTTTGTTTGTTTGTTTATTTATTTATTTATTTATTTATTTATTTTCATTTTCATTTTCAAAAGCAACATAAGCTATTAACATGCTTTCCAAAAAACAAAATAATACATATTTACACCAGTCATCCGTTCAAAGGTTTTACACCTCTCTTGGTCTTAGTATATCATGCTATTTTCTTCAGCATCAGTGAATATTTGCACCTTTTGTAATAGTTGTGTCTGAGTGCCTCAATTGTCCTCAGTGTGAAAAATACATCATGAATTCATATAGTCCTGTTGGAAAGGGGCCATTTATTCAGAAGATACTAGAAAAGAAAATAATTAATAGCAGTGAGCAGATTAATTGCTTAGGATGAACAAGAGACTGAAGGAGAACCATCACAGAATATAAAAATAGATATTGATCATTCAGGTGACACACAGGATTAAGATTGTTAACTGATTAACTGGTTTACAAAGCATGCACAGTGTTTATAATGTTGCACAATGCATGCACAAGCAAACACATACACAAAGGGACCTTTTTGTGGGCTTTGAGGTGGCAGAAATGACAGAATGCAAGCACAGTAGAGATGAGTGGAAAAAGTGTGGATGCTATTTGTTATTATAAAAAAAAACAAAAACAAAAAAAAATAAAGAAAAAAAACAGACGAAAATTTTTTTCTTCACAGACAGGAAGCGATTCAACTTCATAAGTCTTCACTACGACTGAAGGTGTGAAAGCACAGCAGAGGCTTATGGTCTTAGATTTCTGTAAAACTCATCATTGCTATATCTGTATGCACGTAGTATGCAGGTGCAGGTGGTCCTGGGAAGGTTTGTGAAGTAACAGCAGAAACTTAGAGCTGAAAGACTTCTCGTGTTTATTCAAAATGTCATATTTTGAAAGGCTTTTTGCTGCATTCAAAGAGGTAAATCAGAGAGCTATATCGCACCCATTTAGAATTTAACTCATTTAACTGAGACTTAAGTGCACATAAAAGTTTACAATGTTTTTTCATGGTATTTTTTGTCATAACAGTAGTAGTATGTTTAGTTTAGGAAGGGGGGTGGGTTGGGGGTTGGGGGGGATAGAAGCCTTTATTATCGCACATAAACATTACAGCACAGTGGAATTCTTTTCTTCACATATCCCAACTGAGGTGGTTGGTGTCGGAGCGCAGGGGCAGCTATGATACAGTGCCCCTGGAGCAGGGAGGGTTGAGGGCCTTGCTCAATGGCCCAACAGTAAGCTTGGCTTCCAAGGGCCCAACAGCAGCTTGGCCTCCAATCAACAACCCAGAGCCTTAACCACCTTTCAGAGCCTTAAACCTTTCAATAATTTGGAAACATTTCGGGAAATCTGGTGCATATGTTGTCTGTGTAATACGCATACAGTGGAGCAGGTGCAGGCTGAAAAAGAGATGTGTAATTACTCGTTTTAATGACATCCATGTGTGAGAATGGCGATTCGGACATTTAAGTAGAGCTAGGGTAGTAGAGACGGGTTAATGTTGTTTCAGAAACATGAACAGAAGAAATTATGCTAACAAAATTCATCATCCTGTCAGTCATCGAGGCCACCCGCCTAACATCACATGACTTCTGCTCTGTGCTGCGACTGCGGCTCATGCTGAATGGAACACAAGCGCTTCACTGTAGGGATTAAACTATATTTCTTATAGAGATATTTCTTAATTTTTCACACTAAGCACTTGAAGATGCAAAAATGCATCTTACAAAAATGCATTGTGCTTAAAGGTCCAGCAAACACTTAAAAAATAATATATTTTTTGTAAATTATGTAAGGCTTTATAAGGTTATATTAAGAATGTATGTATAATTCTTTGGTTATTGAAAATTATATTTAAATGTATCTATTGCACATATAATAAAACCATAATAAAAAACCATGTCAGAAAAGACATATTGCCATTGAATTAAGTAAACTGTAGTGTATATAAAGTGGTACAATTAACAATTAACAGGCCACGTTAACCAGCCTGAAGAACAATTCTGAAGAAAGCTTTGCAAAGTTCCAGGCCCAAAATACAAGGGCCTGGAACTTTGCAAAGCTTTCTTCTTCAGATATGTATTATAATTTTTTTATTTTATATATTAATTTCTTTTATACTGTTGTTTTATATATATATATATATATATATATATATATATATATATATATATATATATATATATATATATAAATATATATATATAATTATGTACAAAATTTTTTAAACAATTTATCTATTTATCTAATTTAAAATTTGTCTAATCTAATAAGAATTTATTTGTGCTTGTATGGGTTTCTTTTATTTCCAGTTAACAATCTTTGCCAGTGTAATATTTTCAGATGTAGTTAGAAAACATATATAACAGCTAAGAAAGCAGAAAATTTTATCTAAATCAGTCAAACAAGTGAAGAAAAACACCTCCACTGATGAAGATGCACCTGCGGCTCAGGGTGAGGTTAGCATGTCGGCCATGACTAGTTTAATGGAAGAGCAGGGAGCCGCTCTTTTGTACTGAACTCAGAACCGCTTTAACTTAATTAGAGGCAAAACTTGACATTGGCCAAGCTGTGTTATCTGACCTTAGTTCAAGTTTAACATTATTGGAGTCCAATGCAGACCTTTTTAGGGGACAAGGTCAGAGAGGTTAGACTGAGATGGTTTGACATGTGCTGAGGAGGGAGAGTGGTTATATTGGTAGATGGATGTTGGAGATGGAGCTGCCAGGTAACAGGTAAAGAGGAAGGTCAAAGAGGAGATGGATGTGTTAAAAGAGGACATGAAGTTAACTGGTGCGAGAGTAGAAACAGATGATTTGCTGTGGCGAT
Source organism: Tachysurus vachellii (assembly GCF_030014155.1). Classification (NCBI taxonomy): domain Eukaryota; kingdom Metazoa; phylum Chordata; class Actinopteri; order Siluriformes; family Bagridae; genus Tachysurus; species Tachysurus vachellii. The sequence continues at coordinate 8,272,290 of NC_083467.1, read as the reverse complement.
CCCTAACGGGAAAAGCAGAAAGACGAGAGGAAGGAAGACCTTGGTGGACCACTTTCAGATATCCCGTGGAACTGTGTTCTTAAGTAGGTCCACTCATAATCTGTTAGACATTGCCATTCTCTCTTTCACTTCAAAGTAGTGCACAGAGCTCATATATGCAAAGTTAAATTAGCCCAAATGTTTCCTGGTACTAGCTCTTTGTGCAATAGATGTTAGTGCATGAGGGTACTTTAATTCACATGTTCTGGACTGGTTCAGAGTATTACTGATGAACGATATTTAACACAGTTTCTCATTTTTTAAATTTTATAAACACCTGTAATTTCTATCTATGAGCTCTACTCCAAAGATTTGTTGGTAAAGGTTGGGGGGTTTGTTTAATGTGATTATATATTGAAAAATATCAATAAAAATATTGATATAAAATTTTTATCTAACAAATTTTCTGTCTATGTGAGAAAGTGTGTACAAAATGTGTACAAAGTAAGTGTTTACAACACATTAAAGAGGCTTGTGGCTTTTTTCTGTTCTTGTCAAACCCACCACAATGACTTCTTTACATTAGGCTTGAACCTAGTTTAGATTTACATTATTTTATTTACATTTTTTAAACCTTTATATGTAGCACTATATGTGCATAACCTATTGTGACTAGCATTTTCTTACCAATTTTATAAAATAATGCACATCTGGGATATACACAAAAGATGAGAAAACACATTTCATTTTTGCAATGTACATTTTATTGTGATTGTTTTTACTTCCATTTTTTATCATGGTTACTTTGATTGTGTTCATTCTCTCTCTGGTCTATTTTTTTAATAAATGGAAGAAAGTAGGAGACCTTCATATATACCTCTGGATACTTGAGGTGTGAGCAGTGTTCAATATGGGTACTGTATATGCAGCTAATCCTTGTGGTTTTTTTTCACAGATAAGAGGACTCCCTGAATCACCCTGCAGAGAGAGAAAGATATTAACAACAACTAATTTACAAGGACACAATATAAAATTTATAATAAACAGATTTTCAGGAGTTTATAGCTGTTGCACATAAAATAATAAGTTTATTTTCTGACATACCATAATATTAAATAGATCTATAAATAGAAAAATATAAAATGAGTTGCTGTTTTATAAAAACAAATTTGCTGGGAAAAAAATATGTGCTAGAAGAGGAATAAAACAGCTTAGGCTGTGCGTTTAATATAATGCTGCAGTTACAGTACAATGTCGTACATTTTTTCTACATTTACTTATTATATTATGGGACTACACATTTAAAATTCTAGCATAAACTATATTAACTCAAAATACTAGCATAAAGCTGTCTTTGAAATTATACAAAACCCCAAAACAACATACTTTGCACAGTGGGCTGTAGTCAGTACATAATTTGTTTTGATAAGCATGCCACCACACATTGTGCATATTGTTAATCTGAACAGACACCATATAGGGTCGGGAGTGTGCTTTCACTTCCATTCCTCCAATAATATCACTCTCCATTGTCCCTGAGAAAACAAATAATGGGACATAATCGTGAGATTATAAACCTTGTAATCTTTCAATTACTTTTTTAATATGTAATACAGAATACATGACCGCACAGATGGAGGAAAGAAAGTACAAGGATAGAGATGCTGAAGAGCTGTGTGACACGATTGTTCTCTGTTACATTACAAACCTCTGATAAGAACCTCCTAAGGGCGTTGAAATCTCCCACACTTTACTCCTCACATGGTGCACAATGAATACACAGTAGTACATCCACACATGCCCCCTAACCAACAAACAAACCTGCCCCTACCCCCACCAACAAAAATACATATACACAAATTTACACAACTGAATTTTCACAAATGAACCAGTTCAAAGGTTAACATGTGCTTGATTCTTAACACTACTATAATTTTGTTAAAATATGCTTTTTCCATTTATTACTTCACTTCAACAGCAACATAAGCTATTTCCATGCGTCTGAGTTCCTCAATTGTCCTCAGTCCAAAAAATACATCTTCAATTCATATAGTCCTTTTGGAAAAGGGCCAATTATTCAGACCGTACTATAAAAGAAAATAATAAATAGCACTGGGCTGATTAACTGCTTAGGATGAACAAGAGACTCATGAAGAACCATCACAGAATATAAAAATTGATATTTTGTTTAGAAAATAATGAAATATGTGAAATAAACTAAATAAAAAACTAAATAGAATTTTTATGATGTCAAAAAAATGAACATTTTGCTAATTCTGCAAGGCGTATGTAAATGTATGACCTCAAGTTTTTACAAAACAACAAAGGCTTGTGGTTTTTTTCCTGTAATGGTCAAACACAACACAATGATATATTTGCATCTTTCTTGAAACTAGAATAGATTTATATTATTTTAATTCAATTTAAAACTTTGTGTAGTATTATTTGTTCATAACTTATTGTGACAACTAGCATTTTGATTTTCTTACTTAAATCGTAAAATAATGCAAATGTGAGATGTAAAGAAGAAAGAAGGGAAAACACATCATATTTAAAATTTTATTGTGATTGCTTTTACTTCCATATTTTGGTCGTGGATACTTCCACTGTGTTAATTCTCTCTCTAGTGTATTATTTCTTTAATCCATGGAAGAAAGTAGGAGAGCTTGGTATAGACCTCTGGATACTGAAGGTCCAAGCAGTTGTGAGGGTAGGTATATGCAGCTAATCCTTGTGGTTCATTTCCACAGATAAGAGGACTCCCTGAATCACCCTGCAGAGAGAGCAAGCTATTAGTAACAACTAATTAACAAGAAAACAATATAAAAATAATAATTAATAAATTTAATTTTTGGGACTTGTTATAGATGTTGCACAGTAAAATAAGTTGATTTGCTGACATACCACAATATTAAATAAAACTAAATAGAAAAATATAAAGTGAGTTGCTGATTAATAAAAACAGATTTGTTAAAAAAATAATTCTGTGCTTAAAGAGGAATTGTAATGAACACGGAACAGAGCGGACCCAAACGCAGGATAGCATAAATAAACAGGGTTTAATGACAGAACACAAAACAGGAACACAGACTCGAGATGGGACTAAACAGGACTAAGACCACAGTAGATGCCGCGTTGCCTCGTGCAGCGCGGCACAGTTAAATACAAAAAAGGACAATGACACAATAAGGATCAGGTGTGATGACAGGGAGGAGCAGACGAAGGCGGGGCAGACACGTGACGAGAAACGTAACCAAACGCACGTGGCCAGAGTCCGGGCAGAGTTAAATGACTCGAAATAACTTGTTTTTTGTTTTTGTTTTATCTTTTTTTGTCTATTTTGTTTTTAAATCTGTTTTTAAACGCACGCAAGAGCGTAATCTAACCACGTGATGCAGCAGGCAAGCAGAGGGAGAGCGCGCACTGACTAATAAACCTTAACCGTCGTGACGAAACATGGAAGGCGCTACACAGGGGCGTCACTAGGCCCTTTTTAGGGGGCTTTAGCCCCCCTAAACCTCTGGCCAGCCCCCCTAAAAAATTATTTGATTAATAATTTTTTGATCGCTTCAGTCCCCTTTAAAAACGCATTTGAAGCGGCGACAAGCTGCGTCATGTTTCGGCTCCTCCCCTGAACTGAGTCTGCGTGGATTCAGCGCGTTTTTCAATTCGCAGGGACGCCGAGCAGAGCGAACATCAGAGAGTACAAGGTGTGTGTGCTTTTATTGATGGATTGCTATATGACATCTGCATTGGTGCAGTTCTTGTAATTGCAGTTTACTGGACCAATACACAGTTCGGTTTCTCATCCAATGCGTCTTCGCTGCGTTCAACTTCAACCCTTATCACAGTGTGATAGTTGTTTTTTCTTCCAACAAAAATGAAGCGATTAAAACCCATGAAAACATACTTTAGAAAACGACCATGATTTATTTTAATTGACCTTTTAAAATGTAAAACATTATTGTGTATTTCGGCATTACAAATATGCAGCCATGCACCGAAATGATTAGACACACATCATTATATTGTCTGAAAGCACTAAATGGCAGAGAGAGAAACATCATTCATTTTTTTTTACAGTGAAATACAGGGAATACAATGGAATAGTGGATTGCAATAAGGTTAGTAGTATACAACCCTACCCTGGGGGCTGAGCCCCCCTAAAATGAAAATTCTAGAATCGCCCCTGGCGCTACACCAAAAATAGTTAAGTTCGGGTACCGGGATTTTGTGCGAGAAGAGAAGAACAGCAGTATGCGACCACATCGCTCACAATTGAATGACAAAGTTCTATCAAACTAAATTTTTTGCAAGCGCAATGTAGTGTAAATGGTTGGTCACTGTTTATGTGGAAATATCAGCTGTTTTGCAATAGCACTTATAATTGGTCTTCAGTGTTAGGCTTTGAGTGAAAAGCGTATGGATCGTTTATGGGGATGCACATATATATTCATTCATTCATTCATCTTCTACCGCTTATCCGAACTACCTCGGGTCACGGGGAGCCTGTGCCTATCTCAGGCGTCATCGGGCATCAAGGCAGGATACACCCTGGACGGAGTGCCAACCCATCGCAGGGCACACACACACTCATTCACTCACGCATTCACACACTACGGACAATTTTCCAGAGATGCCAATCAACCTACCATACATGTCTTTGGACCGGGGGAGGAAATATAAATATAAATATATAAATATAAATATAAATATAAAAAACTTGAGTTGCAAATACAGCCATATTCTAGTCTCGCATGCACACGCACACACATTCAATTTAAAGGGATAGTTCACCCAAAAAAAAAAAAAATAAATTCTGTTATCTTTTTCTCATCCTCATGATGTTACAAACCTGTATACATTTCTTTGTTTTGATGAACACGGAGGAAGATATTTTAAGAAATGTTTGTAACCAAACCATTCATGAGCCCCATTCACTTCCATAGTATTCTTTTTTCCCACTATGGAAGTGAATGGGGCTCATGAATGGTTTGGTTACAAACAGTCCTCAAAATATCTATATGTGTGTTCATCAAAACAAAGAAATTTATACAGGTTTGTAACATCATGAGGATGAGAAAAAGATAACAGAATTTTTTTTTACATTTACAGCATTTAGCAGACACCCTTATCCAGAGTGACTTACAACTGAGCAACTGAGGGTTAAGGGCCTTGCTTAGGGGCCCAGCAGTGGCAGCTTGGTGGACCTGGGGTTCGAACCCATGACCTTCCGATCAGTAGCCCAACACCTTAACCACTGAGCTACCCCCATTTTTAGGTGAACTATCCCTTTAATTAATAAATTACACTCACTCCAATCATCTCTCTCTCTCTCTCTCTCTCTCTCTCTCTCTCTCTCTCTCTCTCTCTCTCTCTCTCTCTCTCTCTCTCTCTCTCTCTCTCTCTCTCTCTCTCTCTCTCTCTCTCTCTCTCTCTCTCTCTCTCTCTCTCTCTCTCTCTCCCCAATAGTTAATTCACTTCAAGGTTTGTGGGATTCAATAATTTACGTTTTTTTGGTTGACGTGATTGTTGTTATTCTGTTGTTAAAAAGGAAGGATCTAATTTAAGGATGTGTTCATGTCACAGTAAAGGTGATTGCCTGTTCAAAAAATGCCATTTAGTTGCAAAGAAACTTTTTGCAAAAGAGACTTTTTTTATACTTTTCCATGGTCTTCTGCCATGTTTGAGGCATATTGAAACTTTGCTTGCTTTTATGTTGGCCTTATTTCAGTTACATTTACATCTTATTCTTTGTAGTTTTGATTTTTATTAATTTTTAGATTTTTATTGTATTTACAACTCACCTGTATGTGGACACCTTTTAAAAATAAATGCATATAATCATTTTTGTTGCAAATAAAACTCTGATAGTCCATAAATACTGTAGATTTAACTTTGTTTAATATATATATTTAGTTAAATCATCAAACATATGTATGACTTGCCAGTGACTTGCTTGACTCGAGCTACGACTTGGCTTGACTTGCTTGACATAAAGCAGTGACTTGACTTGACTTGACTTGACTCTCACAAAAAATGACTCGGACTTGCTTGAGACTTGAAGGTTAAGACTTGAGACTTACTTGTGACTTGCACATGTGTGACTTACTCCCACCTCTGGTTATTAATAATGTGTGATAATAAATAATAACTTTTAGGGTGTAATGACACATTACATGACACTGTTAATTATTATTATTTTCCTTTAACAGCACCTCCCTTATTTTTTTCATTTCTAGTCTAATGTTTTATTTGGAGATTGACTGTAATACCTTACAAAAAGCACCTCTTCCATCAGGGGCAGTACAGATCATGCTGTCTGTGTCAAAATAATGTTGCCAAAGCTTCTTGCACTCAGAGATATCTTGTACTTTGAGCTTCACCTCTCTTAGGACTCTTGATGCAGCGCTGTTCTGTTTTGTCCTGCCCCAACCAGCTATTGAACTGTTTTTCAGCTTGGCTTTGGACTTCAGCTGTAACAGATTGTTTAAATAGTGTTTGAGGTCAGAGCTGGTTTGTACTAAATGACCAGAAGTAAATGTTTTGAAAGCAGAAAAAAGTACCTTCAGTAGCATGATATCATTTGGACGTTCATTGCTCTTGTAACAGGGATGCTTGATGTACTTCTTCACTTTGATTCTCTGCTGTTGGGGCTCCTTTTGACTGATGTTGTGAGCTCCTAGTACCACTTCCAGCTTGTTCTTTCCAGAGTATTCAATATCACTAGTTTCACAAAATATGCATCACATACATGTTCATAGATACTAAAACACAAGCTTCTGCATGATAACGTGAGCAGGGGAATGCTGTAGTAACATTGTAATGCATTTTTTTTCTATATTTACTTACTATATTATCTGAGTACACACTCAAAATATTAGCAAAATGCTGTCTTTAAAATTGTAGAAAACCCCAAAACTACATACTCTACACAGTGGGCTGTAGTCAGCACATAATTTGTTTTGATAAGCATGCCACTACACACGTGCATATTGTTAATCTGAACAGACACCATGTAGGGTCGGGAGTGTGCTTTCACTTCCATTCCTCCAATAATACCACTCTCCAAAGCCCCTGACAAAACAAAACATATGCAGTTAGTGTTATAATTAAGTGCCTCAATTGTCCTCAGTGTTAAAAATACACTCCTGTTGGAAGTGCCTCAATTGTCCTCAGTGTTAAAAATACACTCCTGTCCCCGAGAAAACAAATAATGGGACATAATCATGATATTAAGAACCTTGTAATCTTTTAATTACAGGTTTAAACCATTAAAAAGCAATAATTACTTTTTTTAATATGTAATACAGAATACATTACCGCACAGATGGAGGACAGAAAGTACAAGGAGAGAGATGCTGAAGAACATGTCTGTAGTATACCACACTGACAGAGCTGTGTGACAGGATTGTTCTCTGCTACATTTCAGCAAACTTCCGGTAAGAGTCTCTTAAGGATGTTGAAATCTCCCACACTTTACTCCTCACATGGTGCACCATGCATACACAGGAGCCCATCCACCCATGCCCCCCGACCAACAAACACACACATACATACACACAGGAATCTTTTGTGGGGTTTGAGGAGGTAAAAATTATTCAAAATGAAAGTAGAGGTGAGTGGAAAAAAATGGTGAAGACATTTACAGATGAGATTCATATTTAGCGCGAAGCATTTTTTTTAGATTTATTTCTTTTATTTTATTGCTTTGAAAAACAGTAATGTACAGTGAAATTCAGATTTTCTGGCACATCTAAAATATTGGACCAAACTGGCATATTTACAGCAAATATTATACTAAATTTTCTATGCAACCATTTTGGAAAAATACTTTTCCATTTAAACAAGGAAATTCTAATAATAATTAAAATAATAATTAATATTAATTAATTCTTATTTTTTTAGTACTACTTCATGTTGTTACAGTCATCTTTGACTACATTTGTAAGGAAACACCAATAAACTAACCACTAAAAGAAATAGACTCTATTTAAGTGTAACTTGCATTTTATATATATATATATATATATATATATATATATATATATATATATATATATATATATATATATATAGCATCCAGATGAAGACAAAAATATATCACTCACTCACTCACTTTCTACCACTTATCCGAACTACCTCGGGTCACGGGGAGCCTGTGCCTATCTCAGGTGTCATCGGGCATCAAGGCAGGATACACCCTGGACGGAGTGCCAACCCATCACAGGGCACACACACTCTCATTCACTCACGCAATCACACACTACGGACAATTTTCCAGAGATGCCAATCAACCTACCATGCATGTCTTTGGACTGGGGGAGGAAACCAGAGTACCCGGAGGAAACCCCTGAGGCACGGGGAGAACATGCAAACTCCACACACACAAGGCGGAGGTGGGAATCGAACCCCCAACCCTGGAGGTGTGAGGCGAACGTGCTAAACACTAAGCCACCGTGCCCCCCCACAAAAATATATAAATATAATATTTACATAAATTAGATAAATAAATAAACTTCCTTAATAAGTTTGGTAAAATTTTTATTAGAAAGCAAATCTACACAGCGAATAATGTAAAATGTGTATAATTACAAGAGTTATGAACATACAGGATAAAACATGATAAAAATGCTGTTATTAAAAAGAAAAATTCAGAATTTGGCTATTGTGAGTTATTACGACCTAAATTGTTTTCCTGTTAATAGTATTTTCCTAATAACCTGTCCTAAATATTCACCATATATACAACAGTCAGTGTACATGGAGATATTTTTGTTTAAACCATTTATTATTATGAAAATACATGGCAGGGTCAGTATCACTGCTGTGGGCTGATTATTGTAATAGTATAAATTAGGATATATATATAGTATATATATACTAAATTTCTAAAATGTTTTTGGCAAGTAGTCCTGAAGATGGCACTAATACAACATATTAGATGTAAAATGCACAAGACCTCACTAAAAACTCACATTGTTAATTCTCAATTGATCTTAAACTCATTCACTTTCAGTAACTGCTATATCCTGGGCAGGGTTTCAGGGCACTGTGTACAAATACATTCACACTCAGAGGCACTGTGGCTTTTTGAGAGGAAAGAGACAACTGGAGAAAACTACAAGGACATGAGGAGAACATATAAAACTAAAGCCACCTAGCACCTGACTCATGATGAAGTTTTCCATAGATCTGGGGGCTTTGTGGAGCATGCTAAAACTTGAGGATCAGTAGGGAACTGTTGATTTTTTTGTTGAACTCCAATTATGGATACAATCTGATTTTTATTAATATTAAACTAAGTATAGAAGATAAGTATAGATTTGTGGTCTGTGTTGTCTAATATCTCAGATTAAAATAGTAAAAAGACTTCAGTCAGGCTCTAGCCTATTACTTGTTTAATCCATGGAATAAAGTAGGAAATCTTCATATACACCTCTGGGTGATTGCGGTTTAAGCAATTATTTTTAAAGGTATATGCAGCTATTCCTTCTGCTACATTGCCACAGATAAGAGGACTTCCTGAATCACCCTGGAGACAGAACAAGAAAATGAAATACACAAATTATTGATGCTAGTGATTGAAATTTTGTTTTAATTTTGTTTCAAAGTTGCTGATTAATAAATATACCACAGTACCTCACAAAAAGCTTTTTTCCCATTAGCAGCAGTGCAGATCATGCTATTAGTGTAAAATCGGTCATTCCATATTTTTCTACACTCAAAGTTAAACTGTACTTTGAGCATCACTTCTCTTAGAACACTTGATGCAGCACCGTCCTGAATTGTACTGCCCCAGCCAGCTATTGAACATATCTGATTGGCTGGAAGGTTCTCATTCTTCTGTGGAAGAACAGCAACCTTTACGTCCTTGTTCAGCTTAGCTTTGGACTTCAGCTGTAACAGATTCATTAGTGTTTGAGGTGAGAGCTCACTTGACCAAAAGTAAATGTTGTGAAAGTAGAAAGATGTGTACCTCCAGTAGCACAATATCATTTGGACGTTCATTCCTCTTGTAACAGGGATGCTTGATGTATTTCTTCACCTGGATTCTCTGCTGTTTGGGCTCCGCTTGACTGATGTTGTGAGCTCCCAGTACTACATCCAGCTTGTCCTTTTCAGAGTATTCCATGTCACTAATGTCACAGATAATGCACAGCATATATTTTACTATTCTTTTACTATATTATGTGACTGCACACTGAAAATGCTAGCATAGTGTTTAAAATTGTTCAAAAGCATAAAACAACATACTCTAAACAGTGGGCTGCAGTCAGCACATAATCATGTCGAATAAGAAAACCACCACACTTGTGTGTATTGTTTATTTGAACAGACACCATGTAGGGTCGGGAGTGTGGTTTCACTTCATTTCCTCCAATAATACCACTCTCCAAAGCCCCTGACAAAACAAAACATATGCAGTTAGTGTTATAATTAAGTGCCTCAATTGTCCTCAGTGTTAAAAATACACTCCTGTTGGAAAGGGGCCAGTTATGCAGAAGATACTAGTAAAAATAAATAATGAATAGCAGTGCTCAGGTTACCTGCTTAGGATGTACAAGAGACTGAAGAAGAACCATAGTCTTATGGACTTAAATGTAAATATCAGTTATGTGAAATAGATTTTTCAGGGCATAACTAAATAAAAAAACTAAATGCAATTTTTATGATTCCACATTTATGATTCTGAAAGATGTATGTTAATGTATGACCTCAACTGTGAAAATAAGAATAAGAATAAGAATAAAATACGGAATACATTACCACACAAAGGGGCGACGGAAATTACAAGGAGTGAGATGCTAAAGAACATGTCCACTTCTGTACACCAAGACACATGAATTCTGTTACATTCAACAAGCTTTCAGTCATAACTCCTCCCCATAGGGACTTTGAACTCATTTTTCACCTCATATGCTGCACAATGCATGCACAGGCAGACACATATACACAGGGACTTTTTTGAGGGCTTTGAGGTGTCAGAAATGACTCAGAATGAAAGTAGAGTTGAGTGGAAATGTGTGGATGCTATTTGTTTTTATTAAAAAAAAAAAAAAAAAAACAGGAACAAAGAAAGAGGAAAAAAGGTTCCAGATAATATTAAGCTTAATCTTGAAGTCTTTTATTTATTTTTATACATAAATTATAGATACAGTTAATTCCAGAATTATTGGCACTCTATAATATTGGGGAAAAACTATTTACCTGCAATAAATATTCAACTTATTTATTTGACACATTGATCAATGCAATAAAAAGCATTCTAAAAAGAACGAATGCTGTGAGTGGAATTTCTCATTCTGCCCTGTTGTTTGTAGATGTCAGGCTTCACAGACAGGAAGTGATTCAACTTCATATGTCTTCACTACGACTGAAGGTGTGAAAACACAGCAGGGTCTTATGGTTTTAGAGTTATGTATAATTACCAAACTCATCATTACTATATCTGTATGCATGTAGTATGCAGGTGCAGGTGGTTCTGGGAAGGTTTGTGAAGTAACACCACTAAACTAAGAGCTGAAAGACTTCTTGTGTTTATTTTAGTGTGCGATTGTCAGAGTAAAACTGCAGAATAAGATTCAGTTAAGGTGTGTTTACATACTGTACACATCCATCCATTTTATACACCTTCTTTCCAGGTAAACATTTACATGTTTAAAAAGTGAAAATGTATAAATCTGATGAAGATGAAGACATGAAAGCCTGATGAAGCCTGTTTCTTTCTTTAAGCTTAATTCATAAACTCAAAGATAATGAGAGTGATGACAGTTTTTAGATTTCAAGTGCAGTGAAATCTGGTGCATATGTTGTCAGTGTAATACACATAAAGTGGTGCAGGTGCAGACTGTGAGGGATGTGTGATTACTCGTTTTAATGACATCCATGTGTGAGAATGCCGATTCGCATTCGAACTTTCTGTTTTCTGAGAGAGAAAAAAACGGAAGGAAGAAATGAACAGAAGGAATTATACTAACAAAAGTCATCGTCCTGTTAGTCATCGAGTCTCACAGGAGAGTCTTACATCACATGACTCCTGCTCTGTGCTGCAACTGCGGCTCGTGCTGAATAGAACACACGCATTTCACTTAATAACTGTAGGGAATAAACTATAGTTATTATGGTCTATACTAACCTTATAATTTTATACTAAACCATATAATTTATAGAGATGAATTTTTCACACTAAGCACTTAAAGATCTGGAACAAATTACCGGACTAGTACAGGGCTATTCAATTGGTGGCCCGGCACTATACGCTCTCACCCAGATGAAGGTGGCTTCCCTTTTGAGTCTGCTTCCTTTCAAGATTTAAAGGTTTCTTTATATCATCTCAGGGAGTTTTCTTTGCCAGCATCACCTCTGGTTTACTTGATTAGAATACATGTAAAATGTATTTAAAACCTTTTTTCTTTATATTTGTATTGATATAAAATAGATTTGACATGAAACTGATTAGGAATGAAATCTACAAAGGAGAATCTGTTAAACAAACTAAAATGTGTTAAATTATAATGATCAGCATAATACCTATAAATAGTATATTTGATACACAAAAGGCAAAACTAGGATATCTGAGATATAACAAAAAAGTTACAATAAAAAATATTATACAAAAATTTCTGAAGAACACGACATACAATACAATTTCTTGCATAATACATTTCTAAGAAAATAAACACAATACATAATATTCAGACAGTGTAACTGACACTAACACTGACCATGCTTCATTTTGGACTGTAAAATAATCAGAGAAGGAATAAAATACACAACCATAATATTAGTGTAATAATTTTCTAGATAAAGATAGGATAAAGGATAAAGACCATTTGGTTTGTGTTTTATATAGGCCCATTTCATTGCGATGCTAAATCTTTAGTGAAGGTGCTTGATTCAAGACTTGAAGATGTTCTCCCCACCATTGTTTCTCTAATATTCGCTATTTACTTACATTAAGCCCATTATTATTCACCTTGGCTATTGGCCTTTAGCTATCGCTCTTCACAAAGTTCAACAGATTACCAGAATTTCATGTGGTGGGGCCGTGCATAAAGTAACTCTATATCCAGATGATTTATTGATTTTTATGTCTAATTCACAGACTTCTTTACCCGTGGCTCTAACCATTCTTGAGAATTTTGGTGAGCTCTCTGGCTACAGGCCTAATCTGCATAAGAGTGAATTTTTTCACAAGTAATAAGGTAGATACACAATTACAATACTCCAACATACTACTAAAGCTAGTTAAAAATTAATGTACTTATCTTGGTGGTTTATCTTTCAGTGTTTATCTCTGTTTATCCCTCTGTCATTTTTTAAAGATCAGTTATCTATACTTTTATTTTGAATGGTAAGCATTGGATGATGATATGTAGAATGTTTCTGGTGGTTAGGAAGAAGAGGAGAGGAAAGATAGAAAAGAAGATCAAGTGGTCGAAGTTGAAAAAGAATGTAACAGACTTAATTGTCATCACTTGCAGAATTTGTTTTGTATTTAAGTTTAAAGGTTTATAAGGATTAAGCCCACTTACTTAAGTGTAACCTTTATTTGACAGGTAATGTAGCTTCCAGAGCAATAATAATTAAGGAGTAATGAACGGGAGCATGCACTTTACTGTAGTTCTTATGGTTTCATAGTTATTTAGCACCCCCCGAAAAGGCAGGTTTTGTGCACGTGTCCATTGTTGTGAGTGTTGCATAATATACTGTGTATTCTGACTGTAGTGCAGCAAAGTATATGATTGAGCCTTTACTGTGCATATTTGTTCTCTTTGGAAACAGAGTGGAAACAGATGCTTCATCTTTGTATGAGGTGTAATAAACTTCATAAAATCCATCAGTAAAGTTTTGGCTGTCATTTGGGCCGGGACTGCTACAGAGGATGGTGTGTGGAAGGCTTTGGGTAGTCAGGAAGAGCTTCCAGATGACTGGAAATCTACAGCAGAAGTGATCAGGGAGACAGGAAGGAGGGTGCTAGGTGTGTCATCTGGAAGGAGAAAAGAAGATAAGGAAACAAGGTGGTGGAACAAGGAAGTACACAACAGCATTTAGAGGAAGAGGCTAGCTAAAAAGAAGTGGAACATAGAAAGGACAGAAGAGAATAAACAGAATTACAAAGAATTGCAGAGCAGAATCAAGAGTGGAAGGGCTATTGATCCAGATGACATACCTGTGGAGGTGTGGAAGTGTCTAGAAGAGACAGCAGTGGAGTTTCTATTTAGAAGATGTTCAAGAGGTTTTTAGAGGCTGAGAAGATGCCTGAGGAATGGAGGAGAAGTGTTCTAGTGCCGATCTTTAAGAACAAGGGTAATGTGTGTACGTCAGAGTAGTTCAGGATATGTATAAGAGGAGTATGACAGCAGTGAGATGTGCTGTAGGTCAGACAGAGGAGTTCAAGGTGGAGGTGGGGCTACATCAAGGATCAGTTTTGAGTCGCTTCTTGTTTGCTGTGGTGATGGACAGGTTGACAGATGAAGTCAGACAGGAATCTCTGTGGACAATGATGTTTGCAGATGGCATTGTGATCTGTAGTGAGAGTAGAGAGCAGGTGGAGGAACACCTGGAAAGGTTGAGGTCTGCTCTGGAAAGAAGAGGAATGAAAGTCAGTCAGACTTGCTGTGGCAACCCTTGTCGGGTAAAGCCGAAAGTAGAAAGGGAGGAAGACCTTTGTGGACCACTCTTAGATGTCATATGGAACTGTGTTCTTAAGCATGTCCACTTATCGTCTATGACATAGACATTGGCATTTGCTCATTCAGTTCAAAGTAGTGTTATATCCAAAGTTAAGTTAGCCAAAATGTTTCCTGGTACTAGCTCTTTGTGCAATAGATGTCAGTGCAGTGAGGGTACTTCATATAATTCATACTGTTCTGGACATGTCCTAAACTAGAGTGTTAATGGCAATAGATATTTAAAACCCTTTTCAATCTTCAGCACAGATTAGAGCAAGAACCACTTGTGGAATTGTTTGGAGTGTTCCCGAGTGGTCATGGTTGTTAGCATCAATGTGCAAATTCCTTGCCTTTTATTCTTTGTTAGCACGTAGAGCCATCCTATTAAACTGGAAAGATCCCCTCTCACCCACACATATTCAATAGATTAGAGAAATTATGTCTTGTCTCTACCTCGAAAAGATTACATATTCATTGAAGGATTAATATATATATATATGATATATATAATTTTATTTAATCTAATTTTATAAACGCCTATAATATCTAAAATATCTGAATTAATGGACAGTGTTAGCACTACTTCAGGGATTTTCTTGTGAGAGTTGGGGGTTTGTTTAATGTGATTATATATCAAAAAATCAATAGAAATATTAATATAAAAAAACATTTCTGACAAGTTTTTTGCCTGTGTGACAGAAAGTGTGTACAAAACTGTTCTTGTCAAACCCACCACGTTTGTCATCTTTGCATCAGGCTTGATACTAGTTTAGATTTCGTCTATAGTATGTCAATTAAACCTTTATGTGTTGTATTAATTGTGCATAACTTATTCTGACAACTAGCATTTTCTTACTCATTTTATAAAATAATAGACATGACGTACACAAAAGATGAGAAAACACAATTCATATTTGCAATGTACATTTTATTGTGATTGTTGTTACTCCCATTTTTTGATTGTGACTACTTCCATTGTGTTCATTCAAATATTCATTCATTCATTTTCTACCGCTTTATCTGAACTACCTCGGGTCACGGTTAGCCTGTGCCTATCTCAGGCATCATCGGGCATCAAAGCAGGATATACCCTGGACGGAGTGCCAACCCATCGCAGGGCGCGCACACACACACACACACACCCTCATTCAATCACACACTACAGACAATTTTTCCAGAGATGCCAATCAACCTACCATGCATGTCTTTGGACCAGGGGAGGAAACCCCCGAGGCCCAGGGAGAACATGCAAACGCCACACACACAAGGTGGAAGCAGGAATCGAACCACCAACCCTGGAGGTGTGAGGCGAACGTGCTAACCACTAAGCCACCGTGTCCCCTTCATTCAAATAATAATTATTTTTTAATCCATTGAAGAAAGTATGAGAGCTTCATATATACCTCTGGATACTTAGGGTCTAAGCAGTCTTGAGGGTGTATACTGTATATAAAGCTAATCCTTCTGTTTTTTCACACATAAGAGAACTCCCTGAATCACCCTGCAGAGAGAGCAAGCTAATATTAATGGATAATTCACAAGGAAACAATATAAAATTAATAATAATAATCAGATTTTTAGGACCGTTTATAGCTGTTGCACATAGTAATAGTAATTTTACAGTTAAAAAATTAAATAGTTAATTATATTAAATTGTGAGTTTTCAATTACAGGGTTCCCACTCTTTTTCAGAGATCATTTTCCAGGACTTTTCCAGGACATTTCAAATTTAGCAAAAAAGACAAGGATCACAGATTCACGGCCTAAAGTAATATTTTCTTCTCTCCAGAAGTCTTAAAAACAACGTACACTTTATGGCTATTACTTAACTATACTTGTAAAGACAATTTGTCATGTGAATGAAATTTCAACATTTATAAAATAAAAAGACCGCACATATTAATACCCTCTCCTTTCTCAGGCCAATGCCGTCATGCATGCTTTAGTTTGCTGTGCATTCCCCTTGCACATGATATTCAGATTAACAAGGTTAATATAACCTGCTTACCCGTCACCATTTGCTGAAAACAATCGAGCACTTAAACCATTCCTAGCACCTAAAACCGCCAGCGTCATCCGTCACAGCGAGATTAAACAGCATAACAAAAAACCCGTCAAAACTCAGCGTCCCTGAACAGAGCGCTTTCTGTTACTAATTGTTTCGACCAGTTGTAAACTGTTCTTTAAATGATCAAGAACATTTAAAAATAGAGATGCTCCGATCAGCATTTTTGGGGTCGATCACCGATCACCAAGATCATGATCTGCCGATTGCCGATCACTGCCGATCACAGAATGGCAGAGGAATGGGAATCTTTTATCTATAATCTAGCAGAGCACCATTTTTAGAAATGAAATTAACTCTAAATTAACTGTATTGAGAAAAAAACTGTAGAAATAGGCTACAGTCAAGATCTTGAAGAACCACCGAGTGTTTATTTTAGAAAATGAGAACTTAAAGCTACTGTAGGCCATCTTTCCCAAATAAGGCAGAGTAACTTAAAATTATTCCAAACAAAGAGGGGTCAGGCAGACCAACACACATCAGATCAGCTTAATAGGATGTCGCCTCTTAATACACTGATTACATTTTATAATTGGCAGCAAAATGTAAAACTTGTTACACCAAAACTGGCTACTGCCACAAAGGACAAAACTATGGCAAGTGTTTTTTTCTGTTATTATTATGAACGTCTGATGTAGTTGAGGAACCAACTACATCAGATCCAAAAAATAAAATAATGAAAGCTACTGTAAGCCAATGCCATCCTTTCTAAATAACAAGGCAGAGAAACAACGAGGCCAAGCAGGTAGTTAACAACCAGATGAACTTGGGATGGTATGAGGTTACATAGGCCCAGGCTACTTGTAAAATGTAAATAAAATTTTTAATATATTAAAATTAAACAATTGGCCACAAAATGTTTCAGACCAAAACATGCTGGACCTCGGCCTACTAACACAGAGTAAAAAATCCTTCAGGTCTCAATCATAAAAGGCATCACTCACACTCATATCACTACTAGTTTAAATGCATCGCTCACAGTCGGCTGGTTGAGGGATGGGGATGTTGTTGGCTTCGGCTGGTTTAGTTTCTCATACTCTGAATATTCATTTGTATGGCGTGTTCTAAGATGCCTAATCATGTTATTGGTATTAAAATGCCGTTGCTTGCTTCCACCTCGAGGGATTTCATCACGACATACATTGCAAACGGCTAACTTTACGTCTTTATCGGACACTTTGAAAAACTTCCAGACGGGAGAACTCATGTTGCCACTGGTAAGTGCCGCTCTGCTGTTGTTTACCTGTGCGCGTGCATGCACGTGTGAAAAAGTCGCGCGAGTAATTTACGTCACGTGATCGGCTTTTTTGATCAGCGCTTTTGGGGTTCGCCGATCAAGCTATTTTTAGTCAATATCGGCCGATCATGATCGGTGGCCGATCAATCGGAGCATCACTATTTAAAAATAATCATTTTCCAGGACAACAAGATTTTTTCCAGGACAATTTATGTTTTCTTTCATTTTCCATGTGTTTTCCAGGACTGGAACATGGGTCATAAATTTTCCAGGATTTCCAGGTTTTCCAGGACGCGTGGGAACCCTGAATTACAAGTTAAACCATTAAAAAGCAACAATTGCATTTTCAATATGTAATACAGAATACATTACCGCACAGATGGAGGACAGTAAGTACGAGGAAAGAGCATGCTGAAAAGCATGTCTGTAGTACACCACACTGACAGAGCTGTGTGACAGGAGTGTTCTCTGTTAGTTTAAACTTCAGATAAGAACCTCCTAAGGGCATTTAAATCTCCCACATGCTACTCCTCACATGGTGCACAATGCATACACAGTAGCCCAACCCCAGTCATCTTTGACTACATTTTTTAAGGAAACACCAATAAACTAAAGACTGAAAGAAATCTTGTGTACTGTTTTGTTTAGTGTGAGATAAACTCTATTTAAGTGTGCTTATATATTATACACATCCACCCATAATCAGTTATTTTCAGTTAATCTTTAAGTGTGTAATATATATAATGTATAAAACATACAGATGAAGACAATCTAGAAGTATAATATTTACATCAATTAGTTTGGTATAAATTTTATTAGGATGCAAATCTACACAGTGAACGATGTAAAATGTGCATAATCACATAAGTTATGGATAAGTAAAGGATATAACATGATACAAAATGCAGTGATTGGCTGCTGTGATTTATTACAACAAAAAATTGGTTGTTTTCCTATAATAACCCGTCCTAAATATTCACCATATATATATGTATATATATGTATATACAACAGTCAGTGTATATGGAGCTCTTTGTAAAATAACATCACATTTTGTTTAAATTATTAAGAAAATACATGCAAGTGTAGCCTACGCCTACTCTCAATAGTTGTAGAAATTGGCCCTGAGTACTTTTTTCTGTTTTGTAGGTATTGGGCCGCTAAAAAACCTAATCTCTCAATTTAGAACACTAGAAACAAAGTATAGTCTGGTATATCACACATTAACACTCTGAAATCTTAGTGTGTGCTTTAGGTCACCTAAACTGGAAATAAATTATAATTTCCAGTTTAAATGAAAATTAAAAAAAAGAAAGAAAACAAAATACAAGTTATAAATACTCTTTCCCAAAAAACTAGTGTGCTACACCACACAATTTCACATTTAACAACAAATGCTGTCAATGTACATGATATGTTTTAGCTCAACTCAAATGACAAATTAGCTGAATTGCATTCTCTTTTTACCATATAACATTCAGAAATAACAGTCAGATTATTTTAAACCAAATCAACCTTGCAGGCCTGAGTCGATGCTTGGGGTCATTTCGCCCAAGCAGAAGCAACAAATGAAAACAGGATGGTACCTTATTCCACATTTGGAGATTATGCAACAAACTATCCATCTGTCTCCGTCCACTAGCAGTTAAAAATATCAGAGAAGTTGTTACTTTCTCCCGAACTGCAACAATCGTAAAGAAGCGCATTGAGCTGGCTTAGCTAGCCATCTCTGCTCGCACACATTGTTCCGTTCCTCTTCTATTCTAACTAGGGGTCTCTGGAAGATGCACCAACTCTGCGAATTTCGTGTTGGAATTCTCAGTCTCCCGGAAAGGTCCGTACTCAGTCGAATTATCTTGCTGACAATCAAAAGTGTGAGTCTTTACAATCATTAAGCACTCAACTTTAGAGCTTTCATCTCACAACTCCTCCTTTAGCCCGCTAGTCAGCAGTCCTGAAGATGGCACGAATGCAACAGATTAGATGTAAAATGCACAAGACCTCACTAAATACTCACATTGCTAATTCTCAATTGATCTTAAACTCTCTTCATTACTACACATTTCTGTCTATCATTCTGTCACTTGCTCATTCACTTTCAGTAACTGCTATATCCTTGGCAGGTTTTCAGGGCACTGTGTACACATACATTCACACTCAGAGGCACTGTGACATTTTGAGGGGTTGGAGAAAACTGGAAAAACTGGAGCAAACCTTCAAGGACATGAGGAGAACATATAAAACTAAAGCCACTTAGGACCTGACTCATAAAGAAGTTTTCCAAAGATCTGGGGGCCTTGTAGAGCATGCTTAATCTTGCAGCACTCGTACTGTAGGTCTCTTGGTTTTTTTTGTTGAACTCCAATTATGGATAAAATCTGTTTTTATCATGTTGAAGTTGAGAATATAAGTATAGATTTTTTGTCTGTGTTTTCTAATGTCTCAGGTTAAAAGAGTGAAAAGACTTCAGTCACACTCTACCCTATTACTATTAAGCAATTTTTTAAGGTATATGCAGCTATTCCTTCTGCTACATTGTTACAGATAAGAGGACTTCCTGGATCACCCTTGAGACAGAAAATAAAATACACAAATTATTGATGCTAGTGATTAAAATTGTGCTGATTCAACATTGCTGATTAATAAATATACCACAGGACCTCACAAAAAGCTGTTTTCCCCATTAGCAGCAGTGCAGAATATGCTATCAGTGTAAAATCTGTCATTCCATATTTTTCTGTACTCAAAGTTAAAATGTACTTTGAGCACCACTTCTCTTAGAATACTTGATGCAGCACTTGTCTGAATTGTTCTGCCCCAGCCAGCTATTGGACATATCTGATTGGCTGGAAGGTTCTCATTCTTCTTTGAAAGAACAGCAACCTTTACATTCTTGTCCAGCTTGGCTTTGGACATCAGCTGTAACAGATTCGTTAGTGTTTGTGTTGAGAGCTCATTTGACCAAAAGTAAATATTGTGAAAGAAAAAAGAAGTACCTTCAGTAGCACAGTATCATTTGGACATTCATTCCTCTTGTACAGTAACAGGGATGCTTGATGTATTTCTTCACTGGGATTCTCTGCTGTTGCGGCTTCGCTTCACTGATTTGTGAGCTCTTTGTACTACATGCAGCTTGTCCTTTTCAGAGTATTCAATGCAGGGCCGGCCCTGGCAAGATTTCACCTGGTGCCCCTGGAATCACAGACAATTGTGTTCCGATCATTTTGTTCATAAACGAAATATATAAAAAATATATATATTAATAAAAATAATAATTTGGGCGCCCGGGTGCCCCTAGTGGCAGGCGGCGCCCTTAGCATTTGCCTATTCTGCCTATGCGCAGGGCCGGCCCTGATTCAATGTCACTAGTGTCACAGATAATGCATAGCGTATATTACTTTATAAAGTACTTTATAAAAGTACTTTATAAATTTCTTCTTTTTACTATATTATGTGACTACACACTAAAAATGATAGAACAGTGTTTAAAACACTAAACAATAGTGCACAAAACGACATACTCTACATCATAGTCACTAACAGGCGGACCGCGGTCCGGGTCCGGACCCAGAAGCTGTCCAATATGGACCCGGACCTAGAGCCAAAACAAAAGGTTATGATTTAAAACTTGACGAAGCACTTCTATTTTAACCGGCACAGCTTTTGCAATCTTTACGGTAGTGGTAGTGGAAACGCACAGACCAATTGCATGCGAGTTAAACCATCCCACCTGATACCACTCAGCCATTCAAGTCTGTGCATTCCTGAAGTAAACCCTGCGACTCAACAGTGCAAGACAGATGAGAGAGAATTAGAGCAAAGTTACACGTGAAAGAAAGACATGTAGAAAACAAAGGGCGAGAAACAAACAAGTGAGATGGAGAAAGGGAGAATAAAGAACAAATGGCGCTCTCCAAAAGAAGAAAAGTGGACAGCGAAAATAGAGAATTTAATCCAGAATGGACAGATTCATTTCTGTTCATACTTCCCACTTCACACTAAACCAGAGTGTCTCGTATGTTCAGAAACAGTGGCACTTATTAAAAGTGGCAATGTGAAATGCCATTATGAAACAAAACATACAGGTTTTGAACAAACATATCCACTCAAATCTGAATACAGCGTCCTTGAGACAGTGACTTCTGGGGGAAGTAGCCCTGTACATCCTGACCATGTTTGGCTCTACATACAACTGCGAGGCAGCTTTCTCTACAATGAACATAATCAAATCTAAATATCCAGGGTCACTAATGAGCACCTTCACATGTGTATGAGAGCGGCCCTGACTCCATTCAAGCCCAGGTTTAAAATCTTGCCAAGCTAGAGCTCAGTTCTCTCACTGAGATATAAAAGGGAAAGTTAAGCACTTTATTTAAACATACACAATTTTCACATTTTATTTATTTTTTCTTATTTTGAAATGTAGCCCTACTTTTTTTATTTAATGAGAGAACGTTATACATATCTACAATCATACATATGTTCAGTTCTTTGTTACGTGAAAATAAATATTGTCAAAAGGTTTTTGAATTGTACTGAATTTATTTGATTTGACAGTCAGTTATTGATTGCTTGCAGATGTTGATACAACTACTAGGATACTTATATATATATATATATATATATATATATATATATATATATATATATATATATATATATATATATATATATATATATATATATATATATATGTATGTATATATATACATATATATATATACATATATATATATATATATATGTATATATATACACACATATATATACATATATATATATATATATATATATATATATATATATATATATATATATATATATATATATATATATATATATATCACATTAACTAGTTAGACATTATGATCTTCTGGACCTTTGCTTCAAGAAATTTTCTCTTACTGGACCTCTTTAAATTTTAGTTGAATACCTCTGCTCTACATGGTGGGCAGTCATCAAATAATCATGTCAGATAAGAAAACCACCACACTTTTTTTTATTGTTTATCTGAACAGACACCATGTAGGGTCGGGAGTGTGTTCCTGACCCTACACATATAAGTGTTTCACTTAAGTTTATCCAAAAATTCCACTCTCCAAAGCCCCTGAAAATATAATACATATGCAGTTGATGTTATATAACAGAATCTGCAAAATGTTAACAACTGAATTTACACAAAAATGAACAAGGTCACAGGTTTACATGTGCTTGATTCTTAACACTAATATTATTTTATTTAAATATTTTTTCATATAAGTACTTCACTTCAAAAGCAACATAAGCTATTAACATGCTTAAAAAAAACAATATAATAAATATTCACACCAGTCACCTTATTCAAAGGTTTTACACCTCTCTTGGTCTTAATATATTACGCTGCTATTTTGAGCATCAGTGAATGGTTCCACCTTTTGTAATAGTTGGATCTGAGCAGTGTTGTATAAAGTACTAGAAAGCAATACTTGTAAAAAGTATCGTACTAGAAAAAGACTTTGGTAGAAATGAAAGTTACCTTTTAGAATATTACTCAAGTAAAAGTCTTAAAGTATCTGATATATAATATACATATAAAATTTCAGTGATTTTTGGTAGGCATAAGAGGCACATTCATTCCAATGTACAGAAACATTTCTTGCAAATGGGGTGGCCAGGGGTGGCCAAGGCAACTTTAGGGGGTCCACAGACTTATGACACAAATTACCCAAACAAGGAGCATGGATGAATCCCATTTCTAATATATTATGTTATAATTTTATCTTGTGTATGTCACACATAAATCAACACCTAATTACATTTTTATGTAAAGCCTAAACTGATGAAACCATCTATAACAAGCTAAACTTAAATTCTGAACTGGACATGTGACTAACAAACTGACTGACTGCCTGGTGGGTTCTCAAACCTGTTGGTGGTTCTTGTGAAGTCTGACTACTAGCATCAGGCAGGAAGCTGCTCTGTGGTACTGTGGTGATGCAGGGGCTGGGGGATGGGGGCTGGGCTGGGGTCTGTTTGCACCTGATCTGTATGTGTTTGCTTCTTTAAAAAGAAGTCTGATATCTCTGCCTTTCTTTTCATTTTTTTAATTGACCCTATGTAAAAATATGACACATGGATATAATACATTTAAGCATCAAATACAGATTTTTTTAATTAAAACTCAACTTTAACTACAAATCCCACTATAATAATTGCACTTTAAAATCAGCTCGGGTCCAAAGACATGCATAGGTTGACATAGGTTGATTGGCATCTCTGTAAAATTGTCCCTAGTGTGTGATTGCGTGAGTGAATGAGTGTGTGTGCCCTACGATGGGTTGGCACTCCTTCCAGGGTGTATCAGTACAGTAACAAAGTATTTGTACTCCGTTACATTACAACACTGGATCTGAGTGCCTCAAATGTCCTCAGTGTGGACATACATCATATACAGTGTGAAAATACATCATAAATTCATATAGTCCTGTTGGAAAGGGGCCAAATATGCAGAGATAAGATACTAGAAAACAACATAATGAATATCAGTGGACAGATTAACTGCTTAGGATGAGAAGGAGACGCATGAACAACCATCACAGAATATAAAAATAGATATTGATCATCCAGGCAACACACAGGATTATAATCCGAGCATGTGTAAAATTTTTAACTGGATTTACTACTATTATTATTCATTCATTCATTCATTCATTTTCTACCGCTTATCCAAACTACCTCGGGTCACGGGGAGCCTGTGCCTATCTCAGGCGTCATCGGGCATCAAGGCAGGATACACCCTGGACGGAGTGCCAACCCATCGCAGGGCACACACACACTCTCATTCACTCACGCACTCACACACTACGGACAATTTTCCAGAGATGCCAATCAACCTACCATGCATGTCTTTGGACCGGGGGAGGAAACCGGAGTACCCGGAGGAAACCCCAGAGGCACGGGGAGAACATGCGAACTCCACACACACAAGGCGGAGGCGGGAATCGAACCCCGACCCTGGAGGTGTGAGGCGAATGTGCTAACCACTAAGCCACCGTGCCCCCCTATTATTATTATTATTATTATTATTATTATTATTATTATCTTGTGGACTCTAATATGTCTGTAGTAAAACATGTCTTAAGTGAAATAGATTTTTTTAGGGCAGAACTAAATAAAAAACTAAATGCATTTTTTTATGATTCTGCATTTATGACTCGGCGTAGGTTAAAGTATGGCCTCAACTGTGAAAATATTAAGATCTGTGCTTTCCTCTGTGATAGAGTTACAAAATAAGCCACAGTGCCACATGCAAGAAATGTGCTTCTATCTGTCATAGTGTGGGCAATCTTTAGTCCAGCCATAGGAGATATGCAACTTATAACATCTGCTTGACCATTTGATGACTGCACACTCTGTACAGAAAGACATTAAAAGACCTAAGATAATCATCCTGCAGAGGCATGCATGTTTGTGTCTGATCGTTTATCCTCCCATTGACTGCAAGCTCGTTTGCATTCTCAAGATATGATCAAGCACAAACCTAGATCTTATCTCTGCGCATATAGGTCACAAGTTAATTTACAGCATTTAGGAGACACATTTCTCGAGAGCAACTTACATTTTTATACAAGTGAGCAATTGAGGGTTAAAGGCCTTGCTCAGGGGCCCAGCAGTGGGAACCTGGTGGACATAGGAATTGAACTCACAACCTTCAGATTGGTAGCCCAACACCTTAACCATTTGGCTACTACATCCATAAACGGCTCCCACAACAAGCCACAAAGTCCAATGCGCTATCCATTGTGCCACAGAGCCTGAAACTGCCTTGGGTCTTGGGACATCTTCTCAGATTCATACAAATTCATCGACGACAAAACACACACATTTCTTAGACAGCTGCTTTGCTAAGGGAATCAAGCGACATGAGTTGAGTGTGCGATCTTTTAATATTATCACTGCAAAGCCTAGGACCATGAATTTACTTCTGCAGTGTGGCTCAGAAGCAATCTTGTTGGAGTGGGGTTTCATCTCATATTGTAAAACAAGGAAAGAAAGCATTGAATTTACACCATAGGACAAGCTTAGCACTGCTGGGATTTGAACTGTGGAACTGTCTACAAGACAGGCACTTTAACCAGCTAAGCCACAGCACCACAGCCAAGAGCTGTTCTTCTCTCTGTGGTAGTGTGTGCTTAGAAGCCATACTGTTGGAGTGGCGTTTCATCTCAGCTTGTAAGAAAGTGAGTACTGCAATCGCATCAAGAGAAACTCCAGGCACTGCTGGGATTTGAACCCAGAATCTCCTGTTTACTAGACAGGCACTTTAACCAACTAAGCCACAGCGCCACTGTTGCAAAACCCTGTTTCATCTGTCTAAGTGTGTGCAAGCTTTACTTCAGCCATAAGACATATTGGCAAGTTAGAACATCTGCTTGACCATTTGATGAGTGCACACTCTGTACAGAAAGACTTTTACAGATCTAAGATAATCATCCTGCAGAGGCATGCATGTTTGTGTCTGAACGCTTCTCCTCCCATCGGCTGCAAGCTAGTTTGAATTCTCGAGATATGATCAAGCACAAACCTAGATCTTATCCCTGGGCAAATAATTTCACAAGTTAAATCAAAAGCCTCTGAATGGGTTCAAACCCACAACAAGCCAAGAAGTCCAACGCTCTATCCATTGTTCCACAGAGCCTGAAACTGCTGTTGGCCTTGGTACGTCTTCTTAGCTTCATCCAAATTCATGGACGGCATAACACACACTCGTCCGTTAGACAGCTGCTTTTCTTTGGCTAGCAAGCAACATGACTTGAGTGTGCAATCTTTTATTCTCATGACTCAAATGCCTACGACAAGGGAATTTGCTCCGCAGTGTGGCTTAGAAGCCCTCCAGTTGGAGTGGTGTTTCAGCTCAGATTGTAAGAAAGGGAAAGGAGGTACTGCATTTTCATCACCAGAAAAGCCAGGATCTCCTCTTTACTAGACAGGTACTAGACCAACTAAGCCACAGCACCACAGCCAAGAACTGTTCTTCTCTCTGTGGTAGTGTGTGCTTAGAAGCCATACTGTTGGAGTGGCGTTTCATCTCAGCTTGTAAGAAAGTGAGTACTGCATTTACACCACCAGCAAAGCAGGCACTGCTGGGATTTGAACCCAGGATCTCCTGTTTACGAGACAGGCACTTTAACCAACTAAGCCACAGCGCCACTGTTGCAAAACTCTGTTTCATCTGTCTAAGTGTGTGCAAGCTTTACTTCAGCCATAAGACATATTGGCAAGTTAGAACATCTGCTTGACCATTTGATGAGTGCACACTCTGTACAGAAAGACTTTTACAGATCTAAGATAACCATCCTGCAGAACTATGCATGTTTGTGTCTGAACGCTTCTCCTCCCATCGGCTGCAAGCTAGTTTGAATTCTCGAGATATGATCAAGCACAAACCTAAATCTCATCCCTGGGCAAATAATTTCACAAGTTAAATCAAAAGCCTCTGAATGGGTTCAAACCCACAACAAGCCAAGAAGTCCAACGCTCTATCCATTGTTCCACAGAGCCTGAAACTGCTGTTGGCCTTGGTACGTCTTCTTAGCTTCATCCAAATTCATGGACGGCATAACACACACCCGTCCGTTAGACAGCTGCTTTTCTTTAGCTAGCAAGCAACATGACTTGAGTGTGCAATCTTTTATTCTCATGACTCAAATGCCTACGACAAGGGAATTTGCTCTGCAGTGTGGCTTAGAAGCCCTCCAGTTGGAGTGGTGTTTCAGCTCAGATTGTAAGAAAGGAGGTACTGCAATCACATTAAGAGAAACTCCAGGCACTGCTGGGATTTGAACCCAGGATCTCCTGTTTACAAGACAGGCACTTTAACCAACTAAGCCACAGCGCCACAGGTATAAAACTCTGTTTCCTCTGTGAAGGTGTGTGCAAGATTTAGTCCAGCCATAGGACATATGCAAGTTAGAACATCTGCTTGACCATTTGATGACTGCACACTCTGTACAGAAAGACTTTTACAGATCTAAGATAATCATCCTGCAGAGGCATGCATGTTTGTGTCTGAACGCTTCTCCTCCCATCGGCTGCAAGCTAGTTTGAATTCTCGAGATATGATCAAGCACAAACCTAGATCTTATCCCTGGGCAAATAATTTCACAAGTTAAATCAAAAGCCTCTGAATGGGTTCAAACCCACAACAAGCCAAGAAGTCCAACGCTCTATCCATTGTTCCACAGAGCCTGAAACTGCTGTTGGCCTTGGTACGTCTTCTTAGCTTCATCCAAATTCATGGACGGCATAACACACACCCGTCCGTTAGACAGCTGCTTTTCTTTGGCTAGCAAGCAACATGACTTGAGTGTGCAATCTTTTATTCTCATGACTCCAATGCCTACGACAAGGGAATTTGCTCCCCAGTGTGGCTTAGAAGCCCTCCAGTTGGAGTGGTGTTTCAGCTCAGATTGTAAGAAAGGGAAAGGAGGTACTGCATTTTCACCACCAGAAAAGCCAGGATCTCCTCTTTACTAGACAGGCACTTTAACCAACTAAGCCACAGCACCACAGCCAAGAGCTCTTCTTCTCTCTGTGGTAGTGTGTGCTTAGAAGCCATACTGTTGGAGTGGCGTTTCATCTCAGCTTGTAAGAAACTGAGTACTGCATTTACACCACCAGCAAAGCAGGCACTGCTGGGATTTGAACCCAGGATCTCCTGTTTACTATGATTATCCTGTTCACTGTTGCAAAACTCTGTTTCATCTGTCTAAGTGTGTGCAAGCTTTACTTCAGCCATAAGACATATTGGCAAGTTAGAACATCTGCTTGACCATTTGATGAGTGCACACACTGTACAGAAAGACTTTTACAGATCTAAGATAACCATACTGCAGAACTATGCATGTTTGTGTCTGAACGCTTCTCCTCCCATCGGCTGCAAGCTCGTTTGAATTCTTGAGATATTATTAAGCACAAACCTAGATCTTACCTCAGAGCAAATAAGTCACAAGTTAAACCAAACGACTCTGATGGGATTCGAACCCACAACCTTTGAACAGCTCCCACAACAAGCCTAGAAGTCCAATTTCTGATCAAGCACAAACCTAGATCTTATCCCTGGGCAAATAATTTCACAAGTTAAATCAAAAGCCTCTGAATGGGTTCAAACCCACAACAAGCCAAGAAGTCCAACGTGCTATCCATTGTTCCACAGAGCCTGAAACTGCTGTTGGCCTTGGTAAGTCTTCTTTTTCATCCAAATTCATGGACGGCATAACACACACCCGTCCGTTAGACAGCTGCTTTTCTTTGGCTGGCAAGCAACATGACTTGAGTGTGCAATCTTTTATTCTCATGACTCCAATGCCTACGACAAGGGAATTTGCTCCGCAGTGTGGCTTAGAAGCCCTCCAGTTGGAGTGGTGTTTCAGCTCAGATTGTAAGAAAGGGAAAGGAGGTACTGCATTTTCACCACCAGAAAAGCCAGGATCTCCTCTTTACTAGACAGGCACTTTAACCAACTAAGCCACAGCACCACAGCCAAGAGCTGTTCTTCTCTCTGTGGTAGTGTGTGCTTAGAAGCCATACTGTTGGAGTGGCGTTTCATCTCAGCTTGTACGAAACTGAGTACTGCATTTACACCACCAGCAAAGCAGGCACTGCTGGGATTTGAACCCAGGATCTCCTGTTTACTATGATTATCCTGTTCACTGTTGCAAAACTCTGATTCATCTGTCTAAGTGTGTGCAAGCTTTACTTCAGCCATAAGACATATTGGCAAGTTAGAACATCTGCTTGACCATTTGATGAGTGTACACTCTGTACAGAAAGACTTTTACAGATCTAAGATAATCATCCTGCAGAGGCATGCATGTTTGTGTCTGAACGCTTCTCCCATTGGCTGCAAGCTAGTTTGAATTCTCGAGATATGATCAAGCACAAACCTAGATCTTATCCCTGGGCAAATAATTTCACAAGTTAAATCAAAAGCCTCTGAATGGGTTCAAACCCACAACAAGCCAAGAAGTCCAACGCTCTATCCATTGTTCCACAGAGCCTGAAACTGCTGTTGGCCTTGGTACGTCTTCTTAGCTTCATCCAAATTCATGGACGGCATAACACACACCCGTCCGTTAGACAGCTGCTTTTCTTTGGCTAGCAAGCAACATGACTTGAGTGTGCAATCTTTTATTCTCATGACTCAAATGCCTACGACAAGGGAATTTGCTCCGCAGTGTGGCTTAGAAGCCCTCCATTTGGAGTGGTGTTTCAGCTCAGATTGTAAGAAAGGGAAAGGAGGTACTGCATTTTCACCACCAGAAAAGCCAGGATCTCCTCTTTACTAGACAGGCACTTTAACCAACTAAGCCACAGCACCACAGCCAAGAGCTCTTCTTCTCTCTGTGGTAGTGTTGCTTAGAAGCCATACTGTTGGAGTGGCGTTTCATCTCAGCTTGTAAGAAAGTGAGTACTGCATTTACACCACCAGCAAAGCAGGCACTGCTGGGATTTGAACCCAGGATCTCCTGTTTACTAGACAGGCACTTTAACCAACTAAGCCACAGCGCCACTGTTGCAAAACTCTGTTTCATCTGTCTAAGTGTGTACAAGCTTTACTTCAGCCATAAGACATATTGGCAAGTTAGAACATCTGCTTGACCATTTGATGAGTGCACACACTGTACAGAAAGACTTTTACAGATCTAAGATAACCATCCTGCAGAGGCATGCATGTTTGGGTCTGAACGCTTCTCCTCCCATCGGCTGCAAGCTCGTTTGAATTCTTGAGATATTATTAAGCACAAACCTAGATCTTACCTCAGAGCAAATAAGTCACAAGTTAAACCAAACAACTCTGATGGGATTCGAACCCACAACCTTTGAAAAGCTCCCACAACAAGCCTAGAAGTCCAATGCGCTATCCATTGCGCCACAGAGCCTGAAACTGCCAGGGGTCTTGGTACGTCTTCTCAGCTTCATCCAAATTCATGGACGGTAAAAGACACACCGCAAGCGACATGACTTGAGTGTGCAATCTTTTATTCTCATTACTGCAACCCCCACGACCAGGGAATTTGCTCTGCAATGTGGCTTAGAAGCCATCCTGTTGGACAGAAAGACTTTTACAGATCTAAGATAATCATCCTGCAGAGGCATGCATGTTTGTGTCTGAACGCTTCTCCTCCCATCGGCTGCAAGCTAGTTTGAATTCTCGAGATATGATCAAGCACAAACCTAGATCTTATCCCTGGGCAAATAATTTCACAAGTTAAATCAAAAGCCTCTGAATGGGTTCAAACCCACAACAAGCCAAGAAGTCCAACGCTCTATCCATTGTTCCACAGAGCCTGAAACTGCTGTTGGCCTTGGTACGTCTTCTTAGCTTCATCCAAATTCATGGACGGCATAACACACACTCGTCCGTTAGACAGCTGCTTTTCTTTGGCTAGCAAGCAACATGACTTGAGTGTGCAATCTTTTATTCTCATGACTCAAATGCCTACGACAAGGGAATTTGCTCCGCAGTGTGGCTTAGAAGCCCTCCAGTTGGAGTGGTGTTTCAGCTCAGATTGTAAGAAAGGGAAAGGAGGTACTGCATTTTCACCACCAGAAAAGCCAGGATCTCCTCTTTACTAGACAGGCACTTTAACCAACTAAGCCACAGCACCACAGCAAAGAGCTCTTCTTCTCTCTGTGGTAGTGTGTGCTTAGAAGCCATACTGTTGGAGTGGCGTTTCATCTCAGCTTGTAAGAAAGTGAGTACTGCATTTACACCACCAGCAAAGCAGGCACTGCTGGGATTTGAACCCAGGATCTCCTGTTTACTAGACAGGCACTTTAACCAACTAAGCCACAGCGCCACTGTTGCAAAACCCTGTTTCATCTGTCTAAGTGTGTGCAAGCTTTACTTCAGCCATAAGACATATTGGCAAGTTAGAACATCTGCTTGACCATTTGATGAGTGCACACACTGTACAGAAAGACTTTTACAGATCTAAGATAACCATCCTGCAGAGGCATGCATGTTTGTGTCTGAACGCTTCTCCTCCCATCGGCTGCAAGCTCGTTTGAATTCTTGAGATATTATTAAGCACAAACCTAGATCTTACCTCAGAGCAAATAAGTCACAAGTTAAACCAAACGACTCTGATGGGATTCGAACCCACAACCTTTGAATAGCTCCCACAACAAGCCTAGAAGTCCAATGCGCTATCCATTGCGCCACAGAGCCTGAAACTGCCAGGGGTCTTGGTACGTCTTCTCAGCTTCATCCAAATTCATGGACGGTAAAAGACACACCGCAAGCGACATGACTTGAGTGTGCAATCTTTTATTCTCATCACTGCAACCCCCACGACCAGGGAATTTGCTCTGCAATGTGGCTTAGAAGCCATCCTGTTGGACAGAAAGACTTTTACAGATCTAAGATAATCATCCTGCAGAGGCATGCATGTTTGTGTCTGAACGCTTCTCCTCCCATCGGCTGCAAGCTAGTTTGAATTCTCGAGATATGATCAAGCACAAACCTAGATCTTATCCCTGGGCAAATAATTTCACAAGTTAAATCAAAAGCCTCTGAATGGGTTCAAACCCACAACAAGCCAAGAAGTCCAACGCTCTATCCATTGTTCCACAGAGCCTGAAACTGCTGTTGGCCTTGGTACGTCTTCTTAGCTTCATCCAAATTCATGGACGGCATAACACACACCCGTCCGTTAGACAGCTGCTTTTCTTTGGCTAGCAAGCAACATGACTTGAGTGTGCAATCTTTTATTCTCATGACTCAAATGCCTACGACAAGGGAATTTGCTCCGCAGTGTGGCTTAGAAGCCCTCCAGTTGGAGTGGTGTTTCAGCTCAGATTGTAAGAAAGGGAAAGGAGGTACTGCATTTTCACCACCAGAAAAGCCAGGATCTCCTCTTTACTAGACAGGCACTTTAACCAACTAAGCCACAGCACCACAGCCAAGAGCTCTTCTTCTCTCTGTGGTAGTGTGTGCTTAGAAGCCATACTGTTGGAGTGGCGTTTCATCTCAGCTTGTAAGAAAGTGAGTACTGCATTTACACCACCAGCAAAGCAGGCACTGCTGGGATTTGAACCCAGGATCTCCTGTTTACTAGACAGGCACTTTAACCAACTAAGCCACAGCGCCACTGTTGCAAAACCCTGTTTCATCTGTCTAAGTGTCTGCAAGCTTTACTTCAGCCATAAGACATATTGGCAAGTTAGAACATCTGTTTGACCATTTGATGAGTGCACACACTGTACAGAAAGACTTTTACAGATCTAAGATAACCATCCTGCAGAGGCATGCATGTTTGTGTCTGAACGCTTCTCCTCCCATCGGCTGCAAGCTCGTTTGAATTCTTGAGATATTATTAAGCACAAACCTAGATCTTATCCCTGGGCAAATAATTTCACAAGTTAAATCAAAAGCCTCTGATGGGATTCGAACCCACAACCTTTGAATAGCTCCCACAACAAGCCTAGAAGTCCAATGCGCTATCCATTGCGCCACAGAGCCTGAAACTGCTAGGGGTCTTGGTACGTCTTCTCAGCTTCATCCAAATTCATGGACGGTAAAAGACACACCGCAAGCGACATGACTTGAGTGTGCAATCTTTTATTCTCATCACTGCAACGCCCACGACCAGGGAATTTGCTCTGCAATGTGGCTTAGAAGCCATCCTGTTGGACAGAAAGACTTTTACAGATCTAAGATAATCATCCTGCAGAGGCATGCATGTTTGTGTCTGAACGCTTCTCCTCCCATCGGCTGCAAGCTAGTTTGAATTCTCGAGATATGATCAAGCACAAACCTAGATCTTATCCCTGGGCAAATAATTTCACAAGTTAAATCAAAAGCCTCTGAATGGGTTCAAACCCACAACAAGCCAAGAAGTCCAACGCTCTATCCATTGTTCCACAGAGCCTGAAACTGCTGTTGGCCTTGGTACGTCTTCTTTTTCATCCAAATTCATGGACAGCATAACACACACCCGTCCGTTAGACAGCTGCTTTTCTTTGGCTAGCAAGCAACATGACTTGAGTGTGCAATCTTTTATTCTCATGACTCCAATGCCTACGACAAGGGAATTTGCTCCGCAGTGAGGCTTAGAAGCCCTCCAGTTGGAGTGGTGTTTCAGCTCAGATTGTAAGAAAGGGAAAGGAGGTACTGCATTTTCACCACCAGAAAAGCCAGGATCTCCTCTTTACTAGACAGGCACTTTAACCAACTAAGCCACAGCACCACAGCCAAGAGCTGTTCTTCTCTCTGTGGTAGTGTGTGCTTAGAAGTCATACTGTTGGAGTGGCATTTCATCTCAGCTTGTAAGAAAGTGAGTACTGCATTTACACCACCAGCAAAGCAGGCACTGCTGGGATTTGAACCCAGGATCTCCTGTTTACAAGACAGGCACTTTAACCAACTAAGCCACAGCGCCACTGTTGCAAAACTCTGTTTCATCTGTCTAAGTGTGTGCAAGCTTTACTTCAGCCATAAGACATATTGGCAAGTTAGAACATCTGCTTGACCATTTGATGAGTGCACACTCTGTACAGAAAGACTTTTACAGATCTAAGATAACCATCCTGCAGAACTATGCATGTTTGGGTCTGAACGCTTCTCCTCCCATCGGCTGCAAGCTCGTTTGAATTCTTGAGATATTATTAAGCACAAACCTAGATCTTACCTCAGAGCAAATAAGTCACAAGTTAAACCAAACGACTCTGATGGGATTCGAACCCACAACCTTTGAATAGCTCCCACAACAAGCCTAGAAGTCCAATGCGCTATCCATTGCGCCACAGTGCCTGAAACTGCCAGGGGTCTTGGTACGTCTTCTCAGCTTCATCCAAATTCATGGACGGTAAAAGACACACCGCAAGCGACATGACTTGAGTGTGCAATCTTTTATTCTCATCACTGCAACCCCCACGACCAGGGAATTTGCTCTGCAATGTGGCTTAGAAGCCATCCTGTTGGACAGAAAGACTTTTACAGATCTAAGATAATCATCCTGCAGAGGCATGCATGTTTGTGTCTGAACGCTTCTCCTCCCATCGGCTGCAAGCTAGTTTGAATTCTCGAGATATGATCAAGCACAAACCTAGATCTTATCCCTGGGCAAATAATTTCACAAGTTAAATCAAAAGCCTCTGAATGGGTTCAAACCCACAACAAGCCAAGAAGTCCAACGCTCTATCCATTGTTCCACAGAGCCTGAAACTGCTGTTGGCCTTGGTACGTCTTCTTAGCTTCATCCAAATTCATGGACGGCATAACACACACCCGTCCGTTAGACAGCTGCTTTTCTTTGGCTAGCAAGCAACATGACTTGAGTGTGCAATCTTTTATTCTCATGACTCAAATGCCTACGACAAGGGAATTTGCTCCGCAGTGTGGCTTAGAAGCCCTCCAGTTGGAGTGGTGTTTCAGCTCAGATTGTAAGAAAGGGAAAGGAGGTACTGCATTTTCACCACCAGAAAAGCCAGGATCTCCTCTTTACTAGACAGGCACTTTAACCAACTAAGCCACAGCACCACAGCCAAGAGCTGTTCTTCTCTCTGTGGTAGTGTGTGCTTAGAAGCCATACTGTTGGAGTGGCGTTTCATCTCAGCTTGTAAGAAAGTGAGTACTGCATTTACACCACCAGCAAAGCAGGCACTGCTGGGATTTGAACCCAGGATCTCCTGTTTACTAGACAGGCACTTTAACCAACTAAGCCACAGCGCCACTGTTGCAAAACCCTGTTTCATCTGTCTAAGTGTGTGCAAGCTTTACTTCAGCCATAAGACATATTGGCAAGTTAGAACATCTGCTTGACCATTTGATGAGTGCACACACTGTACAGAAAGACTTTTACAGATCTAAGATAACCATCCTGCAGAGGCATGCATGTTTGTGTCTGAACGCTTCTCCTCCCATCGGCTGCAAGCTCGTTTGAATTCTTGAGATATTATTAAGCACAAACCTAGATCTTACCTCAGAGCAAATAAGTCACAAGTTAAACCAAACGACTCTGATGGGATTCGAACCCACAACCTTTGAATAGCTCCCACAACAAGCCTAGAAGTCCAATGCGCTATCCATTGCGCCACAGAGCCTGAAACTGCCAGGGGTCTTGGTACGTCTTCTCAGCTTCATCCAAATTCATGGACGGTAAAAGACACACCGCAAGCGACATGACTTGAGTGTGCAATCTTTTATTCTCATCACTGCAACGCCCACGACCAGGGAATTTGCTCTGCAATGTGGCTTAGAAGCCATCCTGTTGGACAGAAAGACTTTTACAGATCTAAGATAATCATCCTGCAGAGGCATGCATGTTTGTGTCTGAACGCTTCTCCTCCCATCGGCTGCAAGCTAGTTTGAATTCTCGAGATATGATCAAGCACAAACCTAGATCTTATCCCTGGGCAAATAATTTCACAAGTTAAATCAAAAGCCTCTGAATGGGTTCAAACCCACAACAAGCCAAGAAGTCCAACGCTCTATCCATTGTTCCACAGAGCCTGAAACTGCTGTTGGCCTTGGTACGTCTTCTTAGCTTCATCCAAATTCATGGACGGCATAACACACACCCGTCCGTTAGACAGCTGCTTTTCTTTGGCTAGCAAGCAACATGACTTGAGTGTGCAATCTTTTATTCTCATGACTCAAATGCCTACGACAAGGGAATTTGCTCCGCAGTGTGGCTTAGAAGCCCTCCAGTTGGAGTGGTGTTTCAGCTCAGATTGTAAGAAAGGGAAAGGAGGTACTGCATTTTCACCACCAGAAAAGCCAGGATCTCCTCTTTACTAGACAGGCACTTTAACCAACTAAGCCACAGCACCACAGCCAAGAGCTGTTCTTCTCTCTGTGGTAGTGTGTGCTTAGAAGCCATACTGTTGGAGTGGCGTTTCATCTCAGCTTGTAAGAAAGTGAGTACTGCATTTACACCACCAGCAAAGCAGGCACTGCTGGGATTTGAACCCAGGATCTCCTGTTTACAAGACAGGCACTTTAACCAACTAAGCCACAGCGCCACTGTTGCAAAACTCTGTTTCATCTGTCTAAGTGTGTGCAAGCTTTACTTCAGCCATAAGACATATTGGCAAGTTAGAACATCTGCTTGACCATTTGATGAGTGCACACTCTGTACAGAAAGACTTTTACAGATCTAAGATAACCATCCTGCAGAACTATGCATGTTTGTGTCTGAACGCTTCTCCTCCCATCGGCTGCAAGCTCGTTTGAATTCTTGAGATATTATTAAGCACAAACCTAGATCTTACCTCAGAGCAAATAAGTCACAAGTTAAACCAAACGACTCTGATGGGATTCGAACCCACAACCTTTGAATAGCTCCCACAACAAGCCTAGAAGTCCAATGCGCTATCCATTGCGCCACAGAGCCTGAAACTGCCAGGGGTCTTGGTACGTCTTCTCAGCTTCATCCAAATTCATGGACGGTAAAAGACACACCGCAAGCGACATGACTTGAGTGTGCAATCTTTTATTCTCATCACTGCAACGCCCACGACCAGGGAATTTGCTCTGCAATGTGGCTTAGAAGCCATCCTGTTGGACAGAAAGACTTTTACAGATCTAAGATAATCATCCTGCAGAGGCATGCATGTTTGTGTCTGAACGCTTCTCCTCCCATCGGCTGCAAGCTAGTTTGAATTCTCGAGATATGATCAAGCACAAACCTAGATCTTATCCCTGGGCAAATAATTTCACAAGTTAAATCAAAAGCCTCTGAATGGGTTCAAACCCACAACAAGCCAAGAAGTCCAACGCTCTATCCATTGTTCCACAGAGCCTGAAACTGCTGTTGGCCTTGGTAAGTCTTCTTAGCTTCATCCAAATTCATGGACGGCATAACACACACCCGTCCGTTAGACAGCTGCTTTTCTTTGGCTAGCAAGCAACATGACTTGAGTGTGCAATCTTTTATTCTCATGACTCAAATGCCTACGACAAGGGAATTTGCTCTGCAGTGTGGCTTAGAAGCCCTCCAGTTGGAGTGGTGTTTCAGCTCAGATTGTAAGAAAGGGA
The DNA here is from genome assembly GCF_030014155.1 of Tachysurus vachellii. Lineage (NCBI taxonomy): Eukaryota > Metazoa > Chordata > Actinopteri > Siluriformes > Bagridae > Tachysurus > Tachysurus vachellii. Next base: position 8,234,308 of record NC_083467.1, on the reverse strand, counting down.
AAGGAGGTACTGCATTTTCACCACCAGAAAAGCCAGGATCTCCTCTTTACTAGACAGGCACTTTAACCAACTAAGCCACAGCGCCACTGTTGCAAAACTCTGTTTCATCTGTCTAAGTGTGTGCAAGCTTTACTTCAGCCATAAGACATATTGGCAAGTTAGAACATCTGCTTGACCATTTGATGAGTGCACACTCTGTACAGAAAGACTTTTACAGATCTAATATAATCATCCTGCAGAGGCATGCATGTTTGTGTCTGAACGCTTCTCCCATCGGCTGCAAGCTAGTTTGAATTCTCGAGATATGATCAAGCACAAACCTAGATCTTATCCCTGGGCAAATAATTTCACAAGTTAAATCAAAAGCCTCTGAATGGGTTCAAACCCACAACAAGCCAAGAAGTCCAACGCTCTATCCATTGTTCCACAGAGCCTGAAACTGCTGTTGGCCTTGGTAAGTCTTCTTAGCTTCATCCAAATTCATGGACGGCATAACACACACCCGTCCGTTAGACAGCTGCTTTTCTTTGGCTAGCAAGCAACATGACTTGAGTGTGCAATCTTTTATTCTCATGACTCAAATGCCTACGACAAGGGAATTTGCTCTGCAGTGTGGCTTAGAAGCCCTCCAGTTGGAGTGGTGTTTCAGCTCAGATTGTAAGAAAGGGAAAGGAGGTACTGCATTTTCACCACCAGAAAAGCCAGGATCTCCTCTTTACTAGACAGGCAATTTAACCAACTAAGCCACAGCACCACAGCCAAGAGCTGTTCTTCTCTCTGTGGTAGTGTGTGCTTAGAAGCCATACTGTTGGAGTGGCGTTTCATCTCAGCTTGTAAGAAAGTGAGTACTGCATTTACACCACCAGCAAAGCAGGCACTGCTGGGATTTGAACCCAGGATCTCCTGTTTACAAGACAGGCACTTTAACCAACTAAGCCACAGCGCCACTGTTGCAAAACTCTGTTTCATCTGTCTAAGTGTGTGCAAGCTTTACTTCAGCCATAAGACATATTGGCAAGTTAGAACATCTGCTTGACCATTTGATGAGTGCACACTCTGTACAGAAAGACTTTTACAGATCTAAGATAACCATCCTGCAGAACTATGCATGTTTGTGTCTGAACGCTTCTCCTCCCATCGGCTGCAAGCTCGTTTGAATTCTTGAGATATTATTAAGCACAAACCTAGATCTTACCTCAGAGCAAATAAGTCACAAGTTAAACCAAACGACTCTGATGGGATTCGAACCCACAACCTTTGAATAGCTCCCACAACAAGCCTAGAAGTCCAATGCGCTATCCATTGCGCCACAGAGCCTGAAACTGCCAGGGGTCTTGGTACGTCTTCTCAGCTTCATCCAAATTCATGGACGGTAAAAGACACACCGCAAGCGACATGACTTGAGTGTGCAATCTTTTATTCTCATCACTGCAACGCCCACGACCAGGGAATTTGCTCTGCAATGTGGCTTAGAAGCCATCCTGTTGGACAGAAAGACTTTTACAGATCTAAGATAATCATCCTGCAGAGGCATGCATGTTTGTGTCTGAACGCTTCTCCTCCCATCGGCTGCAAGCTAGTTTGAATTCTCGAGATATGATCAAGCACAAACCTAGATCTTATCCCTGGGCAAATAATTTCACAAGTTAAATCAAAAGCCTCTGAATGGGTTCAAACCCACAACAAGCCAAGAAGTCCAACGCTCTATCCATTGTTCCACAGAGCCTGAAACTGCTGTTGGCCTTGGTACGTCTTCTTAGCTTCATCCAAATTCATGGACGGCATAACACACACCCGTCCGTTAGACAGCTGCTTTTCTTTGGCTAGCAAGCAACATGACTTGAGTGTGCAATCTTTTATTCTCATGACTCAAATGCCTACGACAAGGGAATTTGCTCCGCAGTGTGGCTTAGAAGCCCTCCAGTTGGAGTGGTGTTTCAGCTCAGATTGTAAGAAAGGGAAAGGAGGTACTGCATTTTCACCACCAGAAAAGCCAGGATCTCCTCTTTACTAGACAGGCACTTTAACCAACTAAGCCACAGCACCACAGCCAAGAGCTGTTCTTCTCTCTGTGGTAGTGTGTGCTTAGAAGCCATACTGTTGGAGTGGCGTTTCATCTCAGCTTGTAAGAAAGTGAGTACTGCATTTACACCACCAGCAAAGCAGGCACTGCTGGGATTTGAACCCAGGATCTCCTGTTTACTAGACAGGCACTTTAACCAACTAAGCCACAGCGCCACTGTTGCAAAACTCTGTTTCATCTGTCTAAGTGTGTGCAAGCTTTACTTCAGCCATAAGACATATTGGCAAGTTAGAACATCTGCTTGACCATTTGATGAGTGCACAGTCTGTACAGAAAGACTTTTACAGATCTAATATAATCATCCTGCAGAGGCATGCATGTTTGTGTCTGAACGCTTCTCCCATCGGCTGCAAGCTAGTTTGAATTCTCGAGATATGATCAAGCACAAACCTAGATCTTATCCCTGGGCAAATAATTTCACAAGTTAAATCAAAAGCCTCTGAATGGGTTCAAACCCACAACAAGCCAAGAAGTCCAACGCTCTATCCATTGTTCCACAGAGCCTGAAACTGCTGTTGGCCTTGGTAAGTCTTCTTAGCTTCATCCAAATTCATGGACGGCATAACACACACCCGTCCGTTAGACAGCTGCTTTTCTTTGGCTAGCAAGCAACATGACTTGAGTGTGCAATCTTTTATTCTCATGACTCAAATGCCTACGACAAGGGAATTTGCTCTGCAGTGTGGCTTAGAAGCCCTCCAGTTGGAGTGGTGTTTCAGCTCAGATTGTAAGAAAGGGAAAGGAGGTACTGCATTTTCACCACCAGAAAAGCCAGGATCTCCTCTTTACTAGACAGGCACTTTAACCAACTAAGCCACAGCACCACAGCCAAGAGCTGTTCTTCTCTCTGTGGTAGTGTGTGCTTAGAAGCCATACTGTTGGAGTGGCGTTTCATCTCAGCTTGTAAGAAAGTGAGTACTGCATTTACACCACCAGCAAAGCAGGCACTGCTGGGATTTGAACCCAGGATCTCCTGTTTACAAGACAGGCACTTTAACCAACTAAGCCACAGCGCCACTGTTGCAAAACTCTGTTTCATCTGTCTAAGTGTGTGCAAGCTTTACTTCAGCCATAAGACATATTGGCAAGTTAGAACATCTGCTTGACCATTTGATGAGTGCACACTCTGTACAGAAAGACTTTTACAGATCTAAGATAACCATCCTGCAGAACTATGCATGTTTGTGTCTGAACGCTTCTCCTCCCATCGGCTGCAAGCTCGTTTGAATTCTTGAGATATTATTAAGCACAAACCTAGATCTTACCTCAGAGCAAATAAGTCACAAGTTAAACCAAACGACTCTGATGGGATTCGAACCCACAACCTTTGAATAGCTCCCACAACAAGCCTAGAAGTCCAATGCGCTATCCATTGCGCCACAGAGCCTGAAACTGCCAGGGGTCTTGGTACGTCTTCTCAGCTTCATCCAAATTCATGGACGGTAAAAGACACACCGCAAGCGACATGACTTGAGTGTGCAATCTTTTATTCTCATCACTGCAACCCCCACGACCAGGGAATTTGCTCTGCAATGTGGCTTAGAAGCCATCCTGTTGGACAGAAAGACTTTTACAGATCTAAGATAATCATCCTGCAGAGGCATGCATGTTTGTGTCTGAACGCTTCTCCTCCCATCGGCTGCAAGCTAGTTTGAATTCTCGAGATATGATCAAGCACAAACCTAGATCTTATCCCTGGGCAAATAATTTCACAAGTTAAATCAAAAGCCTCTGAATGGGTTCAAACCCACAACAAGCCAAGAAGTCCAACGCTCTATCCATTGTTCCACAGAGCCTGAAACTGCTGTTGGCCTTGGTACGTCTTCTTAGCTTCATCCAAATTCATGGACGGCATAACACACACCCGTCCGTTAGACAGCTGCTTTTCTTTGGCTAGCAAGCAACATGACTTGAGTGTGCAATCTTTTATTCTCATGACTCAAATGCCTACGACAAGGGAATTTGCTCCGCAGTGTGGCTTAGAAGCCCTCCAGTTGGAGTGGTGTTTCAGCTCAGATTGTAAGAAAGGGAAAGGAGGTACTGCATTTTCACCACCAGAAAAGCCAGGATCTCCTCTTTACTAGACAGGCACTTTAACCAACTAAGCCACAGCACCACAGCCAAGAGCTGTTCTTCTCTCTGTGGTAGTGTGTGCTTAGAAGCCATACTGTTGGAGTGGCGTTTCATCTCAGCTTGTAAGAAAGTGAGTACTGCATTTACACCACCAGCAAAGCAGGCACTGCTGGGATTTGAACCCAGGATCTCCTGTTTACTAGACAGGCACTTTAACCAACTAAGCCACAGCGCCACTGTTGCAAAACTCTGTTTCATCTGTCTAAGTGTGTGCAAGCTTTACTTCAGCCATAAGACATATTGGCAAGTTAGAACATCTGCTTGACCATTTGATGAGTGCACACTCTGTACAGAAAGACTTTTACAGATCTAAGATAACCATCCTGCAGAACTATGCATGTTTGTGTCTGAACGCTTCTCCTCCCATCGGCTGCAAGCTCGTTTGAATTCTTGAGATATTATTAAGCACAAACCTAGATCTTACCTCAGAGCAAATAAGTCACAAGTTAAACCAAACGACTCTGATGGGATTCGAACCCACAACCTTTGAATAGCTCCCACAACAAGCCTAGAAGTCCAATGCGCTATCCATTGCGCCACAGAGCCTGAAACTGCCAGGGGTCTTGGTACGTCTTCTCAGCTTCATCCAAATTCATGGACGGTAAAAGACACACCGCAAGCGACATGACTTGAGTGTGCAATCTTTTATTCTCATCACTGCAACGCCCACGACCAGGGAATTTGCTCTGCAATGTGGCTTAGAAGCCATCCTGTTGGACAGAAAGACTTTTACAGATCTAAGATAATCATCCTGCAGAGGCATGCATGTTTGTGTCTGAACGCTTCTCCTCCCATCGGCTGCAAGCTAGTTTGAATTCTCGAGATATGATCAAGCACAAACCTAGATCTTATCCCTGGGCAAATAATTTCACAAGTTAAATCAAAAGCCTCTGAATGGGTTCAAACCCACAACAAGCCAAGAAGTCCAACGCTCTATCCATTGTTCCACAGAGCCTGAAACTGCTGTTGGCCTTGGTACGTCTTCTTAGCTTCATCCAAATTCATGGACGGCATAACACACACCCGTCCGTTAGACAGCTGCTTTTCTTTGGCTAGCAAGCAACATGACTTGAGTGTGCAATCTTTTATTCTCATGACTCAAATGCCTACGACAAGGGAATTTGCTCCGCAGTGTGGCTTAGAAGCCCTCCAGTTGGAGTGGTGTTTCAGCTCAGATTGTAAGAAAGGGAAAGGAGGTACTGCATTTTCACCACCAGAAAAGCCAGGATCTCCTCTTTACTAGACAGGCACTTTAACCAACTAAGCCACAGCACCACAGCCAAGAGCTGTTCTTCTCTCTGTGGTAGTGTGTGCTTAGAAGCCATACTGTTGGAGTGGCGTTTCATCTCAGCTTGTAAGAAAGTGAGTACTGCATTTACACCACCAGCAAAGCAGGCACTGCTGGGATTTGAACCCAGGATCTCCTGTTTACTAGACAGGCACTTTAACCAACTAAGCCACAGCGCCACTGTTGCAAAACTCTGTTTCATCTGTCTAAGTGTGTGCAAGCTTTACTTCAGCCATAAGACATATTGGCAAGTTAGAACATCTGCTTGACCATTTGATGAGTGCACACTCTGTACAGAAAGACTTTTACAGATCTAAGATAATCATCCTGCAGAGGCATGCATGTTTGTGTCTGAACGCTTCTCCCATCGGCTGCAAGCTAGTTTGAATTCTCGAGATATGATCAAGCACAAACCTAGATCTTATCCCTGGGCAAATAATTTCACAAGTTAAATCAAAAGCCTCTGAATGGGTTCAAACCCACAACAAGCCAAGAAGTCCAACGCTCTATCCATTGTTCCACAGAGCCTGAAACTGCTGTTGGCCTTGGTAAGTCTTCTTAGCTTCATCCAAATTCATGGACGGCATAACACACACCCGTCCGTTAGACAGCTGCTTTTCTTTGGCTAGCAAGCAACATGACTTGAGTGTGCAATCTTTTATTCTCATGACTCAAATGCCTACGACAAGGGAATTTGCTCTGCAGTGTGGCTTAGAAGCCCTCCAGTTGGAGTGGTGTTTCAGCTCAGATTGTAAGAAAGGGAAAGGAGGTACTGCATTTTCACCACCAGAAAAGCCAGGATCTCCTCTTTACTAGACAGGCACTTTAACCAACTAAGCCACAGCACCACAGCCAAGAGCTGTTCTTCTCTCTGTGGTAGTGTGTGCTTAGAAGCCATACTGTTGGAGTGGCGTTTCATCTCAGCTTGTAAGAAAGTGAGTACTGCATTTACACCACCAGCAAAGCAGGCACTGCTGGGATTTGAACCCAGGATCTCCTGTTTACAAGACAGGCACTTTAACCAACTAAGCCACAGCGCCACTGTTGCAAAACTCTGTTTCATCTGTCTAAGTGTGTGCAAGCTTTACTTCAGCCATAAGACATATTGGCAAGTTAGAACATCTGCTTGACCATTTGATGAGTGCACACTCTGTACAGAAAGACTTTTACAGATCTAAGATAATCATCCTGCAGAGGCATGCATGTTTGTGTCTGAACGCTTTTCCCATCGGCTGCAAGCTAGTTTGAATTCTCGAGATATGATCAAGCACAAACCTAGATCTTATCCCTGGGCAAATAATTTCACAAGTTAAATCAAAAGCCTCTGAATGGGTTCAAACCCACAACAAGCCAAGAAGTCCAACGCTCTATCCATTGTTCCACAGAGCCTGAAACTGCTGTTGGCCTTGGTACGTCTTCTTAGCTTCATCCAAATTCATGGACGGCATAACACACACCCGTCCGTTAGACAGCTGCTTTTCTTTGGCTAGCAAGCAACATGACTTGAGTGTGCAATCTTTTATTCTCATGACTCAAATGCCTACGACAAGGGAATTTGCTCCGCAGTGTGGCTTAGAAGCCCTCCAGTTGGAGTGGTGTTTCAGCTCAGATTGTAAGAAAGGGAAAGGAGGTACTGCATTTTCACCACCAGAAAAGCCAGGATCTCCTCTTTACTAGACAGGCACTTTAACCAACTAAGCCACAGCACCACAGCCAAGAGCTGTTCTTCTCTCTGTGGTAGTGTGTGCTTAGAAGCCATACTGTTGGAGTGGCGTTTCATCTCAGCTTGTAAGAAAGTGAGTACTGCATTTACACCACCAGCAAAGCAGGCACTGCTGGGATTTGAACCCAGGATCTCCTGTTTACAAGACAGGCACTTTAACCAACTAAGCCACAGCGCCACTGTTGCAAAACTCTGTTTCATCTGTCTAAGTGTGTGCAAGCTTTACTTCAGCCATAAGACATATTGGCAAGTTAGAACATCTGCTTGACCATTTGATGAGTGCACACTCTGTACAGAAAGACTTTTACAGATCTAAGATAACCATCCTGCAGAGGCATGCATGTTTGTGTCTGAACGCTTCTCCTCCCATCGGCTGCAAGCTCGTTTGAATTCTTGAGATATTATTAAGCACAAACCTAGATCTTACCTCAGAGCAAATAAGTCACAAGTTAAACCAAACGACTCTGATGGGATTCGAACCCACAACCTTTGAATAGCTCCCACAACAAGCCTAGAAGTCCAATGCGCTATCCATTGCGCCACAGAGCCTGAAACTGCCAGGGGTCTTGGTACGTCTTCTCAGCTTCATCCAAATTCATGGACGGTAAAAGACACACCGCAAGCGACATGACTTGAGTGTGCAATCTTTTATTCTCATCACTGCAACGCCCACGACCAGGGAATTTGCTCTGCAATGTGGCTTAGAAGCCATCCTGTTGGACAGAAAGACTTTTACAGATCTAAGATAATCATCCTGCAGAGGCATGCATGTTTGTGTCTGAACGCTTCTCCTCCCATCGGCTGCAAGCTAGTTTGAATTCTCGAGATATGATCAAGCACAAACCTAGATCTTATCCCTGGGCAAATAATTTCACAAGTTAAATCAAAAGCCTCTGAATGGGTTCAAACCCACAACAAGCCAAGAAGTCCAACGCTCTATCCATTGTTCCACAGAGCCTGAAACTGCTGTTGGCCTTGGTACGTCTTCTTAGCTTCATCCAAATTCATGGACGGCATAACACACACCCGTCCGTTAGACAGCTGCTTTTCTTTGGCTAGCAAGCAACATGACTTGAGTGTGCAATCTTTTATTCTCATGACTCAAATGCCTACGACAAGGGAATTTGCTCCGCAGTGTGGCTTAGAAGCCCTCCATTTGGAGTGGTGTTTCAGCTCAGATTGTAAGAAAGGGAAAGGAGGTACTGCATTTTCACCACCAGAAAAGCCAGGATCTCCTCTTTACTAGACAGGCACTTTAACCAACTAAGCCACAGCACCACAGCCAAGAGCTGTTCTTCTCTCTGTGGTAGTGTGTGCTTAGAAGCCATACTGTTGGAGTGGCGTTTCATCTCAGCTTGTAAGAAAGTGAGTACTGCATTTACACCACCAGCAAAGCAGGCACTGCTGGGATTTGAACCCAGGATCTCCTGTTTACTAGACAGGCACTTTAACCAACTAAGCCACAGCGCCACTGTTGCAAAACTCTGTTTCATCTGTCTAAGTGTGTGCAAGCTTTACTTCAGCCATAAGACATATTGGCAAGTTAGAACATCTGCTTGACCATTTGATGAGTGCACACTCTGTACAGAAAGACTTTTACAGATCTAAGATAATCATCCTGCAGAGGCATGCATGTTTGTGTCTGAACGCTTCTCCCATCGGCTGCAAGCTAGTTTGAATTCTCGAGATATGATCAAGCACAAACCTAGATCTTATCCCTGGGCAAATAATTTCACAAGTTAAATCAAAAGCCTCTGAATGGGTTCAAACCCACAACAAGCCAAGAAGTCCAACGCTCTATCCATTGTTCCACAGAGCCTGAAACTGCTGTTGGCCTTGGTAAGTCTTCTTAGCTTCATCCAAATTCATGGACGGCATAACACACACCCGTCCGTTAGACAGCTGCTTTTCTTTGGCTAGCAAGCAACATGACTTGAGTGTGCAATCTTTTATTCTCATGACTCAAATGCCTACGACAAGGGAATTTGCTCTGCAGTGTGGCTTAGAAGCCCTCCAGTTGGAGTGGTGTTTCAGCTCAGATTGTAAGAAAGGGAAAGGAGGTACTGCATTTTCACCACCAGAAAAGCCAGGATCTCCTCTTTACTAGACAGGCACTTTAACCAACTAAGCCACAGCACCACAGCCAAGAGCTGTTCTTCTCTCTGTGGTAGTGTGTGCTTAGAAGCCATACTGTTGGAGTGGCGTTTCATCTCAGCTTGTAAGAAAGTGAGTACTGCATTTACACCACCAGCAAAGCAGGCACTGCTGGGATTTGAACCCAGGATCTCCTGTTTACAAGACAGGCACTTTAACCAACTAAGCCACAGCGCCACTGTTGCAAAACTCTGTTTCATCTGTCTAAGTGTGTGCAAGCTTTACTTCAGCCATAAGACATATTGGCAAGTTAGAACATCTGCTTGACCATTTGATGAGTGCACACTCTGTACAGAAAGACTTTTACAGATCTAATATAATCATCCTGCAGAGGCATGCATGTTTGTGTCTGAACGCTTTTCCCATCGGCTGCAAGCTAGTTTGAATTCTCGAGATATGATCAAGCACAAACCTAGATCTTATCCCTGGGCAAATAATTTCACAAGTTAAATCAAAAGCCTCTGAATGGGTTCAAACCCACAACAAGCCAAGAAGTCCAACGCTCTATCCATTGTTCCACAGAGCCTGAAACTGCTGTTGGCCTTGGTAAGTCTTCTTAGCTTCATCCAAATTCATGGACGGCATAACACACACCCGTCCGTTAGACAGCTGCTTTTCTTTGGCTAGCAAGCAACATGACTTGAGTGTGCAATCTTTTATTCTCATGACTCAAATGCCTACGACAAGGGAATTTGCTCTGCAGTGTGGCTTAGAAGCCCTCCAGTTGGAGTGGTGTTTCAGCTCAGATTGTAAGAAAGGGAAAGGAGGTACTGCATTTTCACCACCAGAAAAGCCAGGATCTCCTCTTTACTAGACAGGCACTTTAACCAACTAAGCCACAGCACCACAGCCAAGAGCTGTTCTTCTCTCTGTGGTAGTGTGTGCTTAGAAGCCATACTGTTGGAGTGGCGTTTCATCTAAGCTTGTAAGAAAGTGAGTACTGCATTTACACCACCAGCAAAGCAGGCACTGCTGGGATTTGAACCCAGGATCTCCTGTTTACAAGACAGGCACTTTAACCAACTAAGCCACAGCGCCACTGTTGCAAAACTCTGTTTCATCTGTCTAAGTGTGTGCAAGCTTTACTTCAGCCATAAGACATATTGGCAAGTTAGAACATCTGCTTGACCATTTGATGAGTGCACGCTCTGTACAGAAAGACTTTTACAGATCTAAGATAACCATCCTGCAGAACTATGCATGTTTGTGTCTGAACGCTTCTCCTCCCATCGGCTGCAAGCTCGTTTGAATTCTTGAGATATTATTAAGCACAAACCTAGATCTTACCTCAGAGCAAATAAGTCACAAGTTAAACCAAACGACTCTGATGGGATTCGAACCCACAACCTTTGAATAGCTCCCACAACAAGCCTAGAAGTCCAATGCGCTATCCATTGCGCCACAGAGCCTGAAACTGCCAGGGGTCTTGGTACGTCTTCTCAGCTTCATCCAAATTCATGGACGGTAAAAGACACACCGCAAGCGACATGACTTGAGTGTGCAATCTTTTATTCTCATCACTGCAACGCCCACGACCAGGGAATTTGCTCTGCAATGTGGCTTAGAAGCCATCCTGTTGGACAGAAAGACTTTTACAGATCTAAGATAATCATCCTGCAGAGGCATGCATGTTTGTGTCTGAACGCTTCTCCTCCCATCGGCTGCAAGCTAGTTTGAATTCTCGAGATATGATCAAGCACAAACCTAGATCTTATCCCTGGGCAAATAATTTCACAAGTTAAATCAAAAGCCTCTGAATGGGTTCAAACCCACAACAAGCCAAGAAGTCCAACGCTCTATCCATTGTTCCACAGAGCCTGAAACTGCTGTTGGCCTTGGTACGTCTTCTTAGCTTCATCCAAATTCATGGACGGCATAACACACACCCGTCCGTTAGACAGCTGCTTTTCTTTGGCTAGCAAGCAACATGACTTGAGTGTGCAATCTTTTATTCTCATGACTCAAATGCCTACGACAAGGGAATTTGCTCCGCAGTGTGGCTTAGAAGCCCTCCAGTTGGAGTGGTGTTTCAGCTCAGATTGTAAGAAAGGGAAAGGAGGTACTGCATTTTCACCACCAGAAAAGCCAGGATCTCCTCTTTACTAGACAGGCACTTTAACCAACTAAGCCACAGCACCACAGCCAAGAGCTGTTCTTCTCTCTGTGGTAGTGTGTGCTTAGAAGCCATACTGTTGGAGTGGCGTTTCATCTCAGCTTGTAAGAAAGTGAGTACTGCATTTACACCACCAGCAAAGCAGGCACTGCTGGGATTTGAACCCAGGATCTCCTGTTTACTAGACAGGCACTTTAACCAACTAAGCCACAGCGCCACTGTTGCAAAACTCTGTTTCATCTGTCTAAGTGTGTGCAAGCTTTACTTCAGCCATAAGACATATTGGCAAGTTAGAACATCTGCTTGACCATTTGATGAGTGCACACTCTGTACAGAAAGACTTTTACAGATCTAAGATAATCATCCTGCAGAGGCATGCATGTTTGTGTCTGAACGCTTCTCCCATCGGCTGCAAGCTAGTTTGAATTCTCGAGATATGATCAAGCACAAACCTAGATCTTATCCCTGGGCAAATAATTTCACAAGTTAAATCAAAAGCCTCTGAATGGGTTCAAACCCACAACAAGCCAAGAAGTCCAACGCTCTATCCATTGTTCCACAGAGCCTGAAACTGCTGTTGGCCTTGGTAAGTCTTCTTAGCTTCATCCAAATTCATGGACGGCATAACACACACCCGTCCGTTAGACAGCTGCTTTTCTTTGGCTAGCAAGCAACATGACTTGAGTGTGCAATCTTTTATTCTCATGACTCAAATGCCTACGACAAGGGAATTTGCTCTGCAGTGTGGCTTAGAAGCCCTCCAGTTGGAGTGGTGTTTCAGCTCAGATTGTAAGAAAGGGAAAGGAGGTACTGCATTTTCACCACCAGAAAAGCCAGGATCTCCTCTTTACTAGACAGGCACTTTCATCTGTCTAAGTGTGTGCAAGCTTTACTTCAGCCATAAGACATATTGGCAAGTTAGAACATCTGCTTGACCATTTGATGAGTGCACACTCTGTACAGAAAGACTTTTACAGATCTAAGATAATCATCCTGCAGAGGCATGCATGTTTGTGTCTGAACGCTTCTCCCATTGGCTGCAAGCTAGTTTGAATTCTCGAGATATGATCAAGCACAAACCTAGATCTTACCTCAGAGCAAATAAGTCACAAGTTAAACCAAACGACTCTGATGGGATTCGAACCCACAACCTTTGAATAGCTCCCACAACAAGCCTAGAAGTCCAATGCGCTATCCATTGCGCCACAGAGCCTGAAACTGCCAGGGGTCTTGGTACGTCTTCTCAGCTTCATCCAAATTCATGGACGGTAAAAGACACACCGCAAGCGACATGACTTGAGTGTGCAATCTTTTATTCTCATCACTGCAACGCCCACGACCAGGGAATTTGCTCTGCAATGTGGCTTAGAAGCCATCCTGTTGGACAGAAAGACTTTTACAGATCTAAGATAATCATCCTGCAGAGGCATGCATGTTTGTGTCTGAACGCTTCTCCTCCCATCGGCTGCAAGCTAGTTTGAATTCTCGAGATATGATCAAGCACAAACCTAGATCTTATCCCTGGGCAAATAATTTCACAAGTTAAATCAAAAGCCTCTGAATGGGTTCAAACCCACAACAAGCCAAGAAGTCCAACGCTCTATCCATTGTTCCACAGAGCCTGAAACTGCTGTTGGCCTTGGTACGTCTTCTTAGCTTCATCCAAATTCATGGACGGCATAACACACACCCGTCCGTTAGACAGCTGCTTTTCTTTGGCTAGCAAGCAACATGACTTGAGTGTGCAATCTTTTATTCTCATGACTCAAATGCCTACGACAAGGGAATTTGCTCTGCAGTGTGGCTTAGAAGCCCTCCAGTTGGAGTGGTGTTTCAGCTCAGATTGTAAGAAAGGGAAAGGAGGTACTGCATTTTCACCACCAGAAAAGCCAGGATCTCCTCTTTACTAGACAGGCACTTTAACCAACTAAGCCACAGCACCACAGCCAAGAGCTGTTCTTCTCTCTGTGGTAGTGTGTGCTTAGAAGCCATACTGTTGGAGTGGCGTTTCATCTCAGCTTGTAAGAAAGTGAGTACTGCATTTACACCACCAGCAAAGCAGGCACTGCTGGGATTTGAACCCAGGATCTCCTGTTTACTAGACAGGCACTTTAACCAACTAAGCCACAGCGCCACTGTTGCAAAACTCTGTTTCATCTGTCTAAGTGTGTGCAAGCTTTACTTCAGCCATAAGACATATTGGCAAGTTAGAACATCTGCTTGACCATTTGATGAGTGCACACTCTGTACAGAAAGACTTTTACAGATCTAAGATAATCATCCTGCAGAGGCATGCATGTTTGTGTCTGAACGCTTCTCCCATTGGCTGCAAGCTAGTTTGAATTCTCGAGATATGATCAAGCACAAACCTAGATCTTATCCCTGGGCAAATAATTTCACAAGTTAAATCAAAAGCCTCTGAATGGGTTCAAACCCACAACAAGCCAAGAAGTCCAACGCTCTATCCATTGTTCCACAGAGCCTGAAACTGCTGTTGGCCTTGGTAAGTCTTCTTAGCTTCATCCAAATTCATGGACGGCATAACACACACCCGTCCGTTAGACAGCTGCTTTTCTTTGGCTAGCAAGCAACATGACTTGAGTGTGCAATCTTTTATTCTCATGACTCAAATGCCTACGACAAGGGAATTTGCTCTGCAGTGTGGCTTAGAAGCCCTCCAGTTGGAGTGGTGTTTCAGCTCAGATTGTAAGAAAGGGAAAGGAGGTACTGCATTTTCACCACCAGAAAAGCCAGGATCTCCTCTTTACTAGACAGGCACTTTCATCTGTCTAAGTGTGTGCAAGCTTTACTTCAGCCATAAGACATATTGGCAAGTTAGAACATCTGCTTGACCATTTGATGAGTGCACACTCTGTACAGAAAGACTTTTACAGATCTAAGATAATCATCCTGCAGAGGCATGCATGTTTGTGTCTGAACGCTTCTCCCATTGGCTGCAAGCTAGTTTGAATTCTCGAGATATGATCAAGCACAAACCTAGATCTTACCTCAGAGCAAATAAGTCACAAGTTAAACCAAACGACTCTGATGGGATTCGAACCCACAACCTTTGAATAGCTCCCACAACAAGCCTAGAAGTCCAATGCGCTATCCATTGCGCCACAGAGCCTGAAACTGCCAGGGGTCTTGGTACGTCTTCTCAGCTTCATCCAAATTCATGGACGGTAAAAGACACACCGCAAGCGACATGACTTGAGTGTGCAATCTTTTATTCTCATCACTGCAACGCCCACGACCAGGGAATTTGCTCTGCAATGTGGCTTAGAAGCCATCCTGTTGGACAGAAAGACTTTTACAGATCTAAGATAATCATCCTGCAGAGGCATGCATGTTTGTGTCTGAACGCTTCTCCTCCCATCGGCTGCAAGCTAGTTTGAATTCTCGAGATATGATCAAGCACAAACCTAGATCTTATCCCTGGGCAAATAATTTCACAAGTTAAATCAAAAGCCTCTGAATGGGTTCAAACCCACAACAAGCCAAGAAGTCCAACGCTCTATCCATTGTTCCACAGAGCCTGAAACTGCTGTTGGCCTTGGTACGTCTTCTTAGCTTCATCCAAATTCATGGACGGCATAACACACACCCGTCCGTTAGACAGCTGCTTTTCTTTGGCTAGCAAGCAACATGACTTGAGTGTGCAATCTTTTATTCTCATGACTTAAATGCCTACGACAAGGGAATTTGCTCCGCAGTGTGGCTTAGAAGCCCTCCATTTGGAGTGGTGTTTCAGCTCAGATTGTAAGAAAGGGAAAGGAGGTACTGCATTTTCACCACCAGAAAAGCCAGGATCTCCTCTTTACTAGACAGGCACTTTAACCAACTAAGCCACAGCACCACAGCCAAGAGCTCTTCTTCTCTCTGTGGTAGTGTTGCTTAGAAGCCATACTGTTGGAGTGGCGTTTCATCTCAGCTTGTAAGAAAGTGAGTACTGCATTTACACCACCAGCAAAGCAGGCACTGCTGGGATTTGAACCCAGGATCTCCTGTTTACTAGACAGGCACTTTAACCAACTAAGCCACAGCGCCACTGTTGCAAAACTCTGTTTCATCTGTCTAAGTGTGTACAAGCTTTACTTCAGCCATAAGACATATTGGCAAGTTAGAACATCTGCTTGACCATTTGATGAGTGCACACACTGTACAGAAAGACTTTTACAGATCTAAGATAACCATCCTGCAGAGGCATGCATGTTTGTGTCTGAACGCTTCTCCTCCCATCGGCTGCAAGCTCGTTTGAATTCTTGAGATATTATTAAGCACAAACCTAGATCTTACCTCAGAGCAAATAAGTCACAAGTTAAACCAAACGACTCTGATGGGATTCGAACCCACAACCTTTGAATAGCTCCCACAACAAGCCTAGAAGTCCAATGCGCTATCCATTGCGCCACAGAGCCTGAAACTGCCAGGGGTCTTGGTACGTCTTCTCAGCTTCATCCAAATTCATGGACGGTAAAAGACACACCGCAAGCGACATGACTTGAGTGTGCAATCTTTTATTCTCATCACTGCAACCCCCACGACCAGGGAATTTGCTCTGCAATGTGGCTTAGAAGCCATCCTGTTGGACAGAAAGACTTTTACAGATCTAAGATAATCATCCTGCAGAGGCATGCATGTTTGTGTCTGAACGCTTCTCCTCCCATCGGCTGCAAGCTAGTTTGAATTCTCGAGATATGATCAAGCACAAACCTAGATCTTATCCCTGGGCAAATAATTTCACAAGTTAAATCAAAAGCCTCTGAATGGGTTCAAACCCACAACAAGCCAAGAAGTCCAACGCTCTATCCATTGTTCCACAGAGCCTGAAACTGCTGTTGGCCTTGGTACGTCTTCTTAGCTTCATCCAAATTCATGGACGGCATAACACACACCCGTCCGTTAGACAGCTGCTTTTCTTTGGCTAGCAAGCAACATGACTTGAGTGTGCAATCTTTTATTCTCATGACTCAAATGCCTACGACAAGGGAATTTGCTCCGCAGTGTGGCTTAGAAGCCCTCCAGTTGGAGTGGTGTTTCAGCTCAGATTGTAAGAAAGGGAAAGGAGGTACTGCATTTTCACCACCAGAAAAGCCAGGATCTCCTCTTTACTAGACAGGCACTTTAACCAACTAAGCCACAGCACCACAGCCAAGAGCTGTTCTTCTCTCTGTGGTAGTGTGTGCTTAGAAGCCATACTGTTGGAGTGGCGTTTCATCTCAGCTTGTAAGAAAGTGAGTACTGCATTTACACCACCAGCAAAGCAGGCACTGCTGGGATTTGAACCCAGGATCTCCTGTTTACAAGACAGGCACTTTAACCAACTAAGCCACAGCGCCACTGTTGCAAAACTCTGTTTCATCTGTCTAAGTGTGTGCAAGCTTTACTTCAGCCATAAGACATATTGGCAAGTTAGAACATCTGCTTGACCATTTGATGAGTGCACACTCTGTACAGAAAGACTTTTACAGATCTAAGATAACCATCCTGCAGAACTATGCATGTTTGTGTCTGAACGCTTCTCCTCCCATCGGCTGCAAGCTCGTTTGAATTCTTGAGATATTATTAAGCACAAACCTAGATCTTACCTCAGAGCAAATAAGTCACAAGTTAAACCAAACGACTCTGATGGGATTCGAACCCACAACCTTTGAATAGCTCCCACAACAAGCCTAGAAGTCCAATGCGCTATCCATTGCGCCACAGAGCCTGAAACTGCCAGGGGTCTTGGTACGTCTTCTCAGCTTCATCCAAATTCATGGACGGTAAAAGACACACCGCAAGCGACATGACTTGAGTGTGCAATCTTTTATTCTCATCACTGCAACGCCCACGACCAGGGAATTTGCTCTGCAATGTGGCTTAGAAGCCATCCTGTTGGACAGAAAGACTTTTACAGATCTAAGATAATCATCCTGCAGAGGCATGCATGTTTGTGTCTGAACGCTTCTCCTCCCATCGGCTGCAAGCTAGTTTGAATTCTCGAGATATGATCAAGCACAAACCTAGATCTTATCCCTGGGCAAATAATTTCACAAGTTAAATCAAAAGCCTCTGAATGGGTTCAAACCCACAACAAGCCAAGAAGTCCAACGCTCTATCCATTGTTCCACAGAGCCTGAAACTGCTGTTGGCCTTGGTAAGTCTTCTTAGCTTCATCCAAATTCATGGACGGCATAACACACACCCGTCCGTTAGACAGCTGCTTTTCTTTGGCTAGCAAGCAACATGACTTGAGTGTGCAATCTTTTATTCTCATGACTCAAATGCCTACGACAAGGGAATTTGCTCTGCAGTGTGGCTTAGAAGCCCTCCAGTTGGAGTGGTGTTTCAGCTCAGATTGTAAGAAAGGGAAAGGAGGTACTGCATTTTCACCACCAGAAAAGCCAGGATCTCCTCTTTACTAGACAGGCACTTTAACCAACTAAGCCACAGCACCACAGCCAAGAGCTGTTCTTCTCTCTGTGGTAGTGTGTGCTTAGAAGCCATACTGTTGGAGTGGCGTTTCATCTCAGCTTGTAAGAAAGTGAGTACTGCATTTACACCACCAGCAAAGCAGGCACTGCTGGGATTTGAACCCAGGATCTCCTGTTTACTAGACAGGCACTTTAACCAACTAAGCCACAGCGCCACTGTTGCAAAACTCTGTTTCATCTGTCTAAGTGTGTGCAAGCTTTACTTCAGCCATAAGACATATTGGCAAGTTAGAACATCTGCTTGACCATTTGATGAGTGCACACTCTGTACAGAAAGACTTTTACAGATCTAAGATAATCATCCTGCAGAGGCATGCATGTTTGTGTCTGAACGCTTCTCCCATCGGCTGCAAGCTAGTTTGAATTCTCGAGATATGATCAAGCACAAACCTAGATCTTATCCCTGGGCAAATAATTTCACAAGTTAAATCAAAAGCCTCTGAATGGGTTCAAACCCACAACAAGCCAAGAAGTCCAACGCTCTATCCATTGTTCCACAGAGCCTGAAACTGCTGTTGGCCTTGGTAAGTCTTCTTAGCTTCATCCAAATTCATGGACGGCATAACACACACCCGTCCGTTAGACAGCTGCTTTTCTTTGGCTAGCAAGCAACATGACTTGAGTGTGCAATCTTTTATTCTCATGACTCAAATGCCTACGACAAGGGAATTTGCTCTGCAGTGTGGCTTAGAAGCCCTCCAGTTGGAGTGGTGTTTCAGCTCAGATTGTAAGAAAGGGAAAGGAGGTACTGCATTTTCACCACCAGAAAAGCCAGGATCTCCTCTTTACTAGACAGGCACTTTAACCAACTAAGCCACAGCACCACAGCCAAGAGCTGTTCTTCTCTCTGTGGTAGTGTGTGCTTAGAAGCCATACTGTTGGAGTGGCGTTTCATCTCAGCTTGTAAGAAAGTGAGTACTGCATTTACACCACCAGCAAAGCAGGCACTGCTGGGATTTGAACCCAGGATCTCCTGTTTACAAGACAGGCACTTTAACCAACTAAGCCACAGCGCCACTGTTGCAAAACTCTGTTTCATCTGTCTAAGTGTGTGCAAGCTTTACTTCAGCCATAAGACATATTGGCAAGTTAGAACATCTGCTTGACCATTTGATGAGTGCACGCTCTGTACAGAAAGACTTTTACAGATCTAAGATAATCATCCTGCAGAGGCATGCATGTTTGTGTCTGAACGCTTCTCCTCCCATCGGCTGCAAGCTCGTTTGAATTCTTGAGATATTATTAAGCACAAACCTAGATCTTACCTCAGAGCAAATAAGTCACAAGTTAAACCAAACGACTCTGATGGGATTCGAACCCACAACCTTTGAATAGCTCCCACAACAAGCCTAGAAGTCCAATGCGCTATCCATTGCGCCACAGAGCCTGAAACTGCCAGGGGTCTTGGTACGTCTTCTCAGCTTCATCCAAATTCATGGACGGTAAAAGACACACCGCAAGCGACATGACTTGAGTGTGCAATCTTTTATTCTCATCACTGCAACCCCCACGACCAGGGAATTTGCTCTGCAATGTGGCTTAGAAGCCATCCTGTTGGACAGAAAGACTTTTACAGATCTAAGATAATCATCCTGCAGAGGCATGCATGTTTGTGTCTGAACGCTTCTCCTCCCATCGGCTGCAAGCTAGTTTGAATTCTCGAGATATGATCAAGCACAAACCTAGATCTTATCCCTGGGCAAATAATTTCACAAGTTAAATCAAAAGCCTCTGAATGGGTTCAAACCCACAACAAGCCAAGAAGTCCAACGCTCTATCCATTGTTCCACAGAGCCTGAAACTGCTGTTGGCCTTGGTACGTCTTCTTAGCTTCATCCAAATTCATGGACGGCATAACACACACCCGTCCGTTAGACAGCTGCTTTTCTTTGGCTAGCAAGCAACATGACTTGAGTGTGCAATCTTTTATTCTCATGACTCAAATGCCTACGACAAGGGAATTTGCTCTGCAGTGTGGCTTAGAAGCCCTCCAGTTGGAGTGGTGTTTCAGCTCAGATTGTAAGAAAGGGAAAGGAGGTACTGCATTTTCACCACCAGAAAAGCCAGGATCTCCTCTTTACTAGACAGGCACTTTAACCAACTAAGCCACAGCACCACAGCCAAGAGCTGTTCTTCTCTCTGTGGTAGTGTGTGCTTAGAAGCCATACTGTTGGAGTGGCGTTTCATCTCAGCTTGTAAGAAAGTGAGTACTGCATTTACACCACCAGCAAAGCAGGCACTGCTGGGATTTGAACCCAGGATCTCCTGTTTACTAGACAGGCACTTTAACCAACTAAGCCACAGCGCCACTGTTGCAAAACTCTGTTTCATCTGTCTAAGTGTGTGCAAGCTTTACTTCAGCCATAAGACATATTGGCAAGTTAGAACATCTGCTTGACCATTTGATGAGTGCACACTCTGTACAGAAAGACTTTTACAGATCTAAGATAATCATCCTGCAGAGGCATGCATGTTTGTGTCTGAACGCTTCTCCCATTGGCTGCAAGCTAGTTTGAATTCTCGAGATATGATCAAGCACAAACCTAGATCTTATCCCTGGGCAAATAATTTCACAAGTTAAATCAAAAGCCTCTGAATGGGTTCAAACCCACAACAAGCCAAGAAGTCCAACGCTCTATCCATTGTTCCACAGAGCCTGAAACTGCTGTTGGCCTTGGTAAGTCTTCTTAGCTTCATCCAAATTCATGGACGGCATAACACACACCCGTCCGTTAGACAGCTGCTTTTCTTTGGCTAGCAAGCAACATGACTTGAGTGTGCAATCTTTTATTCTCATGACTCAAATGCCTACGACAAGGGAATTTGCTCTGCAGTGTGGCTTAGAAGCCCTCCAGTTGGAGTGGTGTTTCAGCTCAGATTGTAAGAAAGGGAAAGGAGGTACTGCATTTTCACCACCAGAAAAGCCAGGATCTCCTCTTTACTAGACAGGCACTTTCATCTGTCTAAGTGTGTGCAAGCTTTACTTCAGCCATAAGACATATTGGCAAGTTAGAACATCTGCTTGACCATTTGATGAGTGCACACTCTGTACAGAAAGACTTTTACAGATCTAAGATAATCATCCTGCAGAGGCATGCATGTTTGTGTCTGAACGCTTCTCCCATTGGCTGCAAGCTAGTTTGAATTCTCGAGATATGATCAAGCACAAACCTAGATCTTACCTCAGAGCAAATAAGTCACAAGTTAAACCAAACGACTCTGATGGGATTCGAACCCACAACCTTTGAATAGCTCCCACAACAAGCCTAGAAGTCCAATGCGCTATCCATTGCGCCACAGAGCCTGAAACTGCCAGGGGTCTTGGTACGTCTTCTCAGCTTCATCCAAATTCATGGACGGTAAAAGACACACCGCAAGCGACATGACTTGAGTGTGCAATCTTTTATTCTCATCACTGCAACGCCCACGACCAGGGAATTTGCTCTGCAATGTGGCTTAGAAGCCATCCTGTTGGACAGAAAGACTTTTACAGATCTAAGATAATCATCCTGCAGAGGCATGCATGTTTGTGTCTGAACGCTTCTCCCATCGGCTGCAAGCTAGTTTGAATTCTCGAGATATGATCAAGCACAAACCTAGATCTTATCCCTGGGCAAATAATTTCACAAGTTAAATCAAAAGCCTCTGAATGGGTTCAAACCCACAACAAGCCAAGAAGTCCAACGCTCTATCCATTGTTCCACAGAGCCTGAAACTGCTGTTGGCCTTGGTACGTCTTCTTAGCTTCATCCAAATTCATGGACGGCATAACACACACCCGTCCGTTAGACAGCTGCTTTTCTTTGGCTAGCAAGCAACATGACTTGAGTGTGCAATCTTTTATTCTCATGACTCAAATGCCTACGACAAGGGAATTTGCTCTGCAGTGTGGCTTAGAAGCCCTCCAGTTGGAGTGGTGTTTCAGCTCAGATTGTAAGAAAGGGAAAGGAGGTACTGCATTTTCACCACCAGAAAAGCCAGGATCTCCTCTTTACTAGACAGGCACTTTAACCAACTAAGCCACAGCGCCACTGTTGCAAAACTCTGTTTCATCTGTCTAAGTGTGTGCAAGCTTTACTTCAGCCATAAGACATATTGGCAAGTTAGAACATCTGCTTGACCATTTGATGAGTGCACACTCTGTACAGAAAGACTTTTACAGATCTAATATAATCATCCTGCAGAGGCATGCATGTTTGTGTCTGAACGCTTCTCCCATCGGCTGCAAGCTAGTTTGAATTCTCGAGATATGATCAAGCACAAACCTAGATCTTATCCCTGGGCAAATAATTTCACAAGTTAAATCAAAAGCCTCTGAATGGGTTCAAACCCACAACAAGCCAAGAAGTCCAACGCTCTATCCATTGTTCCACAGAGCCTGAAACTGCTGTTGGCCTTGGTAAGTCTTCTTAGCTTCATCCAAATTCATGGACGGCATAACACACACCCGTCCGTTAGACAGCTGCTTTTCTTTGGCTAGCAAGCAACATGACTTGAGTGTGCAATCTTTTATTCTCATGACTCAAATGCCTACGACAAGGGAATTTGCTCTGCAGTGTGGCTTAGAAGCCCTCCAGTTGGAGTGGTGTTTCAGCTCAGATTGTAAGAAAGGGAAAGGAGGTACTGCATTTTCACCACCAGAAAAGCCAGGATCTCCTCTTTACTAGACAGGCACTTTAACCAACTAAGCCACAGCACCACAGCCAAGAGCTGTTCTTCTCTCTGTGGTAGTGTGTGCTTAGAAGCCATACTGTTGGAGTGGCGTTTCATCTCAGCTTGTAAGAAAGTGAGTACCGCATTTACACCACCAGCAAAGCAGGCACTGCTGGGATTTGAACCCAGGATCTCCTGTTTACAAGACAGGCACTTTAACCAACTAAGCCACAGCGCCACTGTTGCAAAACTCTGTTTCATCTGTCTAAGTGTGTGCAAGCTTTACTTCAGCCATAAGACATATTGGCAAGTTAGAACATCTGCTTGACCATTTGATGAGTGCACACTCTGTACAGAAAGACTTTTACAGATCTAAGATAACCATCCTGCAGAACTATGCATGTTTGTGTCTGAACGCTTCTCCTCCCATCGGCTGCAAGCTCGTTTGAATTCTTGAGATATTATTAAGCACAAAACTAGATCTTACCTCAGAGCAAATAATTCACAAGTTAAACCAAACGACTCTGATGGGATTCGAACCCACAACCTTTGAATAGCTCCCACAACAAGCCTAGAAGTCCAATGCGCTATCCATTGCACCACAGAGCCTGAAACTGCCAGCGGTCTTGGTACGTCTTCTCAGCTTCATCCAAATTCATGGACGGTAAAAGACACACCGCAAGCGACATGACTTGAGTGTGCAATCTTTTATTCTCATCACTGCAACGCCCACGACCAGGGAATTTGCTCTGCAATGTGGCTTAGAAGCCATCCTGTTGGACAGAAAGACTTTTACAGATCTAAGATAATCATCCTGCAGAGGCATGCATGTTTGTGTCTGAACGCTTCCCCTCCCATCGGCTGTAAGCTAGTTTGAATTCTCGAGATATGATCAAGCACAAACCTAGATCTTATCCCTGGGCAAATAATTTCACAAGTTAAATCAAAAGCCTCTGAATGGGTTCAAACCCACAACAAGCCAAGAAGTCCAACGCTCTATCCATTGTTCCACAGAGCCTGAAACTGCTGTTGGCCTTGGTACGTCTTCTTAGCTTCATCCAAATTCATGGACGGCATAACACACACCCGTCCGTTAGACAGCTGCTTTTCTTTGGCTAGCAAGCAACATGACTTGAGTGTGCAATCTTTTATTCTCATGACTCAAATGCCTACGACAAGGGAATTTGCTCTGCAGTGTGGCTTAGAAGCCCTCCAGTTGGAGTGGTGTTTCAGCTCAGATTGTAAGAAAGGGAAAGGAGGTACTGCATTTTCACCACCAGAAAAGCCAGGATCTCCTCTTTACTAGACAGGCACTTTAACCAACTAAGCCACAGCACCACAGCCAAGAGCTGTTCTTCTCTCTGTGGTAGTGTGTGCTTAGAAGCCATACTGTTGGAGTGGCGTTTCATCTCAGCTTGTAAGAAAGTGAGTACTGCATTTACACCACCAGCAAAGCAGGCACTGCTGGGATTTGAACCCAGGATCTCCTGTTTACTAGACAGGCACTTTAACCAACTAAGCCACAGCGCCACTGTTGCAAAACTCTGTTTCATCTGTCTAAGTGTGTGCAAGCTTTACTTCAGCCATAAGACATATTGGCAAGTTAGAACATCTGCTTGACCATTTGATGAGTGCACACTCTGTACAGAAAGACTTTTACAGATCTAAGATAATCATCCTGCAGAGGCATGCATGTTTGTGTCTGAACGCTTCTCCCATTGGCTGCAAGCTAGTTTGAATTCTCGAGATATGATCAAGCACAAACCTAGATCTTATCCCTGGGCAAATAATTTCACAAGTTAAATCAAAAGCCTCTGAATGGGTTCAAACCCACAACAAGCCAAGAAGTCCAACGCTCTATCCATTGTTCCACAGAGCCTGAAACTGCTGTTGGCCTTGGTAAGTCTTCTTAGCTTCATCCAAATTCATGGACGGCATAACACACACCCGTCCGTTAGACAGCTGCTTTTCTTTGGCTAGCAAGCAACATGACTTGAGTGTGCAATCTTTTATTCTCATGACTCAAATGCCTACGACAAGGGAATTTGCTCTGCAGTGTGGCTTAGAAGCCCTCCAGTTGGAGTGGTGTTTCAGCTCAGATTGTAAGAAAGGGAAAGGAGGTACTGCATTTTCACCACCAGAAAAGCCAGGATCTCCTCTTTACTAGACAGGCACTTTCATCTGTCTAAGTGTGTGCAAGCTTTACTTCAGCCATAAGACATATTGGCAAGTTAGAACATCTGCTTGACCATTTGATGAGTGCACACTCTGTACAGAAAGACTTTTACAGATCTAAGATAATCATCCTGCAGAGGCATGCATGTTTGTGTCTGAACGCTTCTCCCATTGGCTGCAAGCTAGTTTGAATTCTCGAGATATGATCAAGCACAAACCTAGATCTTACCTCAGAGCAAATAAGTCACAAGTTAAACCAAACGACTCTGATGGGATTCGAACCCACAACCTTTGAATAGCTCCCACAACAAGCCTAGAAGTCCAATGCGCTATCCATTGCGCCACAGAGCCTGAAACTGCCAGGGGTCTTGGTACGTCTTCTCAGCTTCATCCAAATTCATGGACGGTAAAAGACACACCGCAAGCGACATGACTTGAGTGTGCAATCTTTTATTCTCATCACTGCAACGCCCACGACCAGGGAATTTGCTCTGCAATGTGGCTTAGAAGCCATCCTGTTGGACAGAAAGACTTTTACAGATCTAAGATAATCATCCTGCAGAGGCATGCATGTTTGTGTCTGAACGCTTCTCCCATCGGCTGCAAGCTAGTTTGAATTCTCGAGATATGATCAAGCACAAACCTAGATCTTATCCCTGGGCAAATAATTTCACAAGTTAAATCAAAAGCCTCTGAATGGGTTCAAACCCACAACAAGCCAAGAAGTCCAACGCTCTATCCATTGTTCCACAGAGCCTGAAACTGCTGTTGGCCTTGGTAAGTCTTCTTAGCTTCATCCAAATTCATGGACGGCATAACACACACCCGTCCGTTAGACAGCTGCTTTTCTTTGGCTAGCAAGCAACATGACTTGAGTGTGCAATCTTTTATTCTCATGACTCAAATGCCTACGACAAGGGAATTTGCTCTGCAGTGTGGCTTAGAAGCCCTCCAGTTGGAGTGGTGTTTCAGCTCAGATTGTAAGAAAGGGAAAGGAGGTACTGCATTTTCACCACCAGAAAAGCCAGGATCTCCTCTTTACTAGACAGGCACTTTAACCAACTAAGCCACAGCACCACAGCCAAGAGCTCTTCTTCTCTCTGTGGTAGTGTGTGCTTAGAAGCCATACTGTTGGAGTGGCGTTTCATCTCAGCTTGTAAGAAAGTGAGTACTGCATTTACACCACCAGCAAAGCAGGCACTGCTGGGATTTGAACCCAGGATCTCCTGTTTACTAGACAGGCACTTTAACCAACTAAGCCACAGCGCCACTGTTGCAAAACTCTGTTTCATCTGTCTAAGTGTGTGCAAGCTTTACTTCAGCCATAAGACATATTGGCAAGTTAGAACATCTGCTTGACCATTTGATGAGTGCACACTCTGTACAGAAAGACTTTTACAGATCTAAGATAATCATCCTGCAGAGGCATGCATGTTTGTGTCTGAACGCTTCTCCCATTGGCTGCAAGCTAGTTTGAATTCTCGAGATATGATCAAGCACAAACCTAGATCTTATCCCTGGGCAAATAATTTCACAAGTTAAATCAAAAGCCTCTGAATGGGTTCAAACCCACAACAAGCCAAGAAGTCCAACGCTCTATCCATTGTTCCACAGAGCCTGAAACTGCTGTTGGCCTTGGTAAGTCTTCTTAGCTTCATCCAAATTCATGGACGGCATAACACACACCCGTCCGTTAGACAGCTGCTTTTCTTTGGCTAGCAAGCAACATGACTTGAGTGTGCAATCTTTTATTCTCATGACTCAAATGCCTACGACAAGGGAATTTGCTCTGCAGTGTGGCTTAGAAGCCCTCCAGTTGGAGTGGTGTTTCAGCTCAGATTGTAAGAAAGGGAAAGGAGGTACTGCATTTTCACCACCAGAAAAGCCAGGATCTCCTCTTTACTAGACAGGCACTTTCATCTGTCTAAGTGTGTGCAAGCTTTACTTCAGCCATAAGACATATTGGCAAGTTAGAACATCTGCTTGACCATTTGATGAGTGCACACTCTGTACAGAAAGACTTTTACAGATCTAAGATAATCATCCTGCAGAGGCATGCATGTTTGTGTCTGAACGCTTCTCCCATTGGCTGCAAGCTAGTTTGAATTCTCGAGATATGATCAAGCACAAACCTAGATCTTACCTCAGAGCAAATAAGTCACAAGTTAAACCAAACGACTCTGATGGGATTCGAACCCACAACCTTTGAATAGCTCCCACAACAAGCCTAGAAGTCCAATGCGCTATCCATTGCGCCACAGAGCCTGAAACTGCCAGGGGTCTTGGTACGTCTTCTCAGCTTCATCCAAATTCATGGACGGTAAAAGACACACCGCAAGCGACATGACTTGAGTGTGCAATCTTTTATTCTCATCACTGCAACGCCCACGACCAGGGAATTTGCTCTGCAATGTGGCTTAGAAGCCATCCTGTTGGACAGAAAGACTTTTACAGATCTAAGATAATCATCCTGCAGAGGCATGCATGTTTGTGTCTGAACGCTTCTCCTCCCATCGGCTGCAAGCTAGTTTGAATTCTTGAGATATGATCTAGCACAAACCTAGATCTTATCCCTGGGCAAATAATTTCACAAGTTAAATCAAAAGCCTCTGAATGGGTTCAAACCCACAACAAGCCAAGAAGTCCAACGCTCTATCCATTGTTCCACAGAGCCTGAAACTGCTGTTGGCCTTGGTACGTCTTCTTAGCTTCATCCAAATTCATGGACGGCATAACACACACCCGTCCGTTAGACAGCTGCTTTTCTTTGGCTAGCAAGCAACATGACTTGAGTGTGCAATCTTTTATTCTCATGACTTAAATGCCTACGACAAGGGAATTTACTCCGCAGTGTGGCTTAGAAGCCCTCCATTTGGAGTGGTGTTTCAGCTCAGATTGTAAGAAAGGGAAAGGAGGTACTGCATTTTCACCACCAGAAAAGCCAGGATCTCCTCTTTACTAGACAGGCACTTTAACCAACTAAGCCACAGCACCACAGCCAAGAGCTCTTCTTCTCTCTGTGGTAGTGTTGCTTAGAAGCCATACTGTTGGAGTGGCGTTTCATCTCAGCTTGTAAGAAAGTGAGTACTGCATTTACACCACCAGCAAAGCAGGCACTGCTGGGATTTGAACCCAGGATCTCCTGTTTACTAGACAGGCACTTTAACCAACTAAGCCACAGCACCACAGCCAAGAGCTCTTCTTCTCTCTGTGGTAGTGTTGCTTAGAAGCCATACTGTTGGAGTGGCGTTTCATCTCAGCTTGTAAGAAAGTGAGTACTGCATTTACACCACCAGCAAAGCAGGCACTGCTGGGATTTGAACCCAGGATCTCCTGTTTACTAGACAGGCACTTTAACCAACTAAGCCACAGCGCCACTGTTGCAAAACTCTGTTTCATCTGTCTAAGTGTGTGCAAGCTTTACTTCAGCCATAAGACATATTGGCAAGTTAGAACATCTGCTTGACCATTTGATGAGTGCACACACTGTACAGAAAGACTTTTACAGATCTAAGATAATCATCCTGCAGAGGCATGCATGTTTGTGTCTGAACGCTTCTCCCATCGGCTGCAAGCTAGTTTGAATTCTCGAGATATGATCAAGCACAAACCTAGATCTTATCCCTGGGCAAATAATTTCACAAGTTAAATCAAAAGCCTCTGAATGGGTTCAAACCCACAACAAGCCAAGAAGTCCAACGCTCTATCCATTGTTCCACAGAGCCTGAAACTGCTGTTGGCCTTGGTAAGTCTTCTTAGCTTCATCCAAATTCATGGACGGCATAACACACACCCGTCCGTTAGACAGCTGCTTTTCTTTGGCTAGCAAGCAACATGACTTGAGTGTGCAATCTTTTATTCTCATGACTCAAATGCCTACGACAAGGGAATTTGCTCTGCAGTGTGGCTTAGAAGCCCTCCAGTTGGAGTGGTGTTTCAGCTCAGATTGTAAGAAAGGGAAAGGAGGTACTGCATTTTCACCACCAGAAAAGCCAGGATCTCCTCTTTACTAGACAGGCAATTTAACCAACTAAGCCACAGCACCACAGCCAAGAGCTGTTCTTCTCTCTGTGGTAGTGTGTGCTTAGAAGCCATACTGTTGGAGTGGCGTTTCATCTCAGCTTGTAAGAAAGTGAGTACTGCATTTACACCACCAGCAAAGCAGGCACTGCTGGGATTTGAACCCAGGATCTCCTGTTTACAAGACAGGCACTTTAACCAACTAAGCCACAGCGCCACTGTTGCAAAACTCTGTTTCATCTGTCTAAGTGTGTGCAAGCTTTACTTCAGCCATAAGACATATTGGCAAGTTAGAACATCTGCTTGACCATTTGATGAGTGCACACACTGTACAGAAAGACTTTTACAGATCTAAGATAATCATCCTGCAGAGGCATGCATGTTTGTGTCTGAACGCTTCTCCCATCGGCTGCAAGCTAGTTTGAATTCTCGAGATATGATCAAGCACAAACCTAGATCTTATCCCTGGGCAAATAATTTCACAAGTTAAATCAAAAGCCTCTGAATGGGTTCAAACCCACAACAAGCCAAGAAGTCCAACGCTCTATCCATTGTTCCACAGAGCCTGAAACTGCTGTTGGCCTTGGTAAGTCTTCTTAGCTTCATCCAAATTCATGGACGGCATAACACACACCCGTCCGTTAGACAGCTGCTTTTCTTTGGCTAGCAAGCAACATGACTTGAGTGTGCAATCTTTTATTCTCATGACTCAAATGCCTACGACAAGGGAATTTGCTCTGCAGTGTGGCTTAGAAGCCCTCCAGTTGGAGTGGTGTTTCAGCTCAGATTGTAAGAAAGGGAAAGGAGGTACTGCATTTTCACCACCAGAAAAGCCAGGATCTCCTCTTTACTAGACAGGCAATTTAACCAACTAAGCCACAGCACCACAGCCAAGAGCTGTTCTTCTCTCTGTGGTAGTGTGTGCTTAGAAGCCATACTGTTGGAGTGGCGTTTCATCTCAGCTTGTAAGAAAGTGAGTACCGCATTTACACCACCAGCAAAGCAGGCACTGCTGGGATTTGAACCCAGGATCTCCTGTTTACAAGACAGGCACTTTAACCAACTAAGCCACAGCGCCACTGTTGCAAAACTCTGTTTCATCTGTCTAAGTGTGTGCAAGCTTTACTTCAGCCATAAGACATATTGGCAAGTTAGAACATCTGCTTGACCATTTGATGAGTGCACACTCTGTACAGAAAGACTTTTACAGATCTAAGATAACCATCCTGCAGAACTATGCATGTTTGTGTCTGAACGCTTCTCCTCCCATCGGCTGCAAGCTCGTTTGAATTCTTGAGATATTATTAAGCACAAAACTAGATCTTACCTCAGAGCAAATAATTCACAAGTTAAACCAAACGACTCTGATGGGATTTGAACCCACAACCTTTGAATAGCTTCCACAACAAGCCTAGAAGTCCAATGCGCTATCCATTGCACCACAGAGCCTGAAACTGCCAGCGGTCTTGGTACGTCTTCTCAGCTTCATCCAAATTCATGCACGGTAAAAGACACACCGCAAGCGACATGACTTGAGTGTGCAATCTTTTATTCTCATCACTGCAACGCCCACGACCAGGGAATTTGCTCTGCAATGTGGCTTAGAAGCCATCCTGTTGGACAGAAAGACTTTTACAGATCTAAGATAATCATCCTGCAGAGGCATGCATGTTTGTGTCTGAACGCTTCCCCTCCCATCGGCTGTAAGCTAGTTTGAATTCTCGAGATATGATCAAGCACAAACCTAGATCTTATTACTGGGCAAATAATTTCACAAGTTAAATCAAAAGCCTCTGAATGGGTTCAAACCCACAACAAGCCAAGAAGTCCAACGCTCTATCCATTGTTCCACAGAGCCTGAAACTGCTGTTGGCCTTGGTACGTCTTCTTAGCTTCATCCAAATTCATGGACGGCATAACACACACCCGTCCGTTAGACAGCTGCTTTTCTTTGGCTAGCAAGCAACATGACTTGAGTGTGCAATCTTTTATTCTCATGACTCCAATGCCTACGACAAGGGAATTTGCTCCGCAGTGTGGCTTAGAAGCCCTCCAGTTGGAGTGGTGTTTCAGCTCAGATTGTAAGAAAGGGAAAGGAGGTACTGCATTTTCACCACCAGAAAAGCCAGGATCTCCTCTTTACTAGACAGGCACTTTAACCAACTAAGCCACAGCACCACAGCCAAGAGCTGTTCTTCTCTCTGTGGTAGTGTGTGCTTAGAAGCCATACTGTTGGAGTGGCGTTTCATCTCAGCTTGTAAGAAAGTGAGTACTGCATTTACACCACCAGCAAAGCAGGCACTGCTGGGATTTGAACCCAGGATCTCCTGTTTACTAGACAGGCACTTTAACCAACTAAGCCACAGCGCCACTGTTGCAAAACTCTGTTTCATCTG
The DNA here is from genome assembly GCF_030014155.1 of Tachysurus vachellii. Classification (NCBI taxonomy): domain Eukaryota; kingdom Metazoa; phylum Chordata; class Actinopteri; order Siluriformes; family Bagridae; genus Tachysurus; species Tachysurus vachellii. The sequence continues at coordinate 8,203,091 of NC_083467.1, read as the reverse complement.
TCTAAGTGTGTGCAAGCTTTACTTCAGCCATAAGACATATTGGCAAGTTAGAACATCTGCTTGACCATTTGATGAGTGCACACTCTGTACAGAAAGACTTTTACAGATCTAAGATAATCATCCTGCAGAGGCATGCATGTTTGTGTCTGAACGCTTCTCCCATTGGCTGCAAGCTAGTTTGAATTCTCGAGATATGATCAAGCACAAACCTAGATCTTATCCCTGGGCAAATAATTTCACAAGTTAAATCAAAAGCCTCTGAATGGGTTCAAACCCACAAGCCAAGAAGTCCAACGCTCTATCCATTGTTCCACAGAGCCTGAAACTGCTGTTGGCCTTGGTAAGTCTTCTTAGCTTCATCCAAATTCATGGACGGCATAACACACACCCGTCCGTTAGACAGCTGCTTTTCTTTGGCTAGCAAGCAACATGACTTGAGTGTGCAATCTTTTATTCTCATGACTCAAATGCCTACGACAAGGGAATTTGCTCTGCAGTGTGGCTTAGAAGCCCTCCAGTTGGAGTGGTGTTTCAGCTCAGATTGTAAGAAAGGGAAAGGAGGTACTGCATTTTCACCACCAGAAAAGCCAGGATCTCCTCTTTACTAGACAGGCACTTTCATCTGTCTAAGTGTGTGCAAGCTTTACTTCAGCCATAAGACATATTGGCAAGTTAGAACATCTGCTTGACCATTTGATGAGTGCACACTCTGTACAGAAAGACTTTTACAGATCTAAGATAATCATCCTGCAGAGGCATGCATGTTTGTGTCTGAACGCTTCTCCCATTGGCTGCAAGCTAGTTTGAATTCTCGAGATATGATCAAGCACAAACCTAGATCTTACCTCAGAGCAAATAAGTCACAAGTTAAACCAAACGACTCTGATGGGATTCGAACCCACAACCTTTGAATAGCTCCCACAACAAGCCTAGAAGTCCAATGCGCTATCCATTGCGCCACAGAGCCTGAAACTGCCAGGGGTCTTGGTACGTCTTCTCAGCTTCATCCAAATTCATGGACGGTAAAAGACACACCGCAAGCGACATGACTTGAGTGTGCAATCTTTTATTCTCATCACTGCAACGCCCACGACCAGGGAATTTGCTCTGCAATGTGGCTTAGAAGCCATCCTGTTGGACAGAAAGACTTTTACAGATCTAAGATAATCATCCTGCAGAGGCATGCATGTTTGTGTCTGAACGCTTCTCCCATCGGCTGCAAGCTAGTTTGAATTCTCGAGATATGATCAAGCACAAACCTAGATCTTATCCCTGGGCAAATAATTTCACAAGTTAAATCAAAAGCCTCTGAATGGGTTCAAACCCACAACAAGCCAAGAAGTCCAACGCTCTATCCATTGTTCCACAGAGCCTGAAACTGCTGTTGGCCTTGGTAAGTCTTCTTAGCTTCATCCAAATTCATGGACGGCATAACACACACCCGTCCGTTAGACAGCTGCTTTTCTTTGGCTAGCAAGCAACATGACTTGAGTGTGCAATCTTTTATTCTCATGACTCAAATGCCTACGACAAGGGAATTTGCTCTGCAGTGTGGCTTAGAAGCCCTCCAGTTGGAGTGGTGTTTCAGCTCAGATTGTAAGAAAGGGAAAGGAGGTACTGCATTTTCACCACCAGAAAAGCCAGGATCTCCTCTTTACTAGACAGGCACTTTAACCAACTAAGCCACAGCACCACAGCCAAGAGCTCTTCTTCTCTCTGTGGTAGTGTGTGCTTAGAAGCCATACTGTTGGAGTGGCGTTTCATCTCAGCTTGTAAGAAAGTGAGTACTGCATTTACACCACCAGCAAAGCAGGCACTGCTGGGATTTGAACCCAGGATCTCCTGTTTACTAGACAGGCACTTTAACCAACTAAGCCACAGCGCCACTGTTGCAAAACTCTGTTTCATCTGTCTAAGTGTGTGCAAGCTTTACTTCAGCCATAAGACATATTGGCAAGTTAGAACATCTGCTTGACCATTTGATGAGTGCACACTCTGTACAGAAAGACTTTTACAGATCTAAGATAATCATCCTGCAGAGGCATGCATGTTTGTGTCTGAACGCTTCTCCCATTGGCTGCAAGCTAGTTTGAATTCTCGAGATATGATCAAGCACAAACCTAGATCTTATCCCTGGGCAAATAATTTCACAAGTTAAATCAAAAGCCTCTGAATGGGTTCAAACCCACAACAAGCCAAGAAGTCCAACGCTCTATCCATTGTTCCACAGAGCCTGAAACTGCTGTTGGCCTTGGTAAGTCTTCTTAGCTTCATCCAAATTCATGGACGGCATAACACACACCCGTCCGTTAGACAGCTGCTTTTCTTTGGCTAGCAAGCAACATGACTTGAGTGTGCAATCTTTTATTCTCATGACTCAAATGCCTACGACAAGGGAATTTGCTCTGCAGTGTGGCTTAGAAGCCCTCCAGTTGGAGTGGTGTTTCAGCTCAGATTGTAAGAAAGGGAAAGGAGGTACTGCATTTTCACCACCAGAAAAGCCAGGATCTCCTCTTTACTAGACAGGCACTTTCATCTGTCTAAGTGTGTGCAAGCTTTACTTCAGCCATAAGACATATTGGCAAGTTAGAACATCTGCTTGACCATTTGATGAGTGCACACTCTGTACAGAAAGACTTTTACAGATCTAAGATAATCATCCTGCAGAGGCATGCATGTTTGTGTCTGAACGCTTCTCCCATTGGCTGCAAGCTAGTTTGAATTCTCGAGATATGATCAAGCACAAACCTAGATCTTACCTCAGAGCAAATAAGTCACAAGTTAAACCAAACGACTCTGATGGGATTCGAACCCACAACCTTTGAATAGCTCCCACAACAAGCCTAGAAGTCCAATGCGCTATCCATTGCGCCACAGAGCCTGAAACTGCCAGGGGTCTTGGTACGTCTTCTCAGCTTCATCCAAATTCATGGACGGTAAAAGACACACCGCAAGCGACATGACTTGAGTGTGCAATCTTTTATTCTCATCACTGCAACGCCCACGACCAGGGAATTTGCTCTGCAATGTGGCTTAGAAGCCATCCTGTTGGACAGAAAGACTTTTACAGATCTAAGATAATCATCCTGCAGAGGCATGCATGTTTGTGTCTGAACGCTTCTCCTCCCATCGGCTGCAAGCTAGTTTGAATTCTTGAGATATGATCTAGCACAAACCTAGATCTTATCCCTGGGCAAATAATTTCACAAGTTAAATCAAAAGCCTCTGAATGGGTTCAAACCCACAACAAGCCAAGAAGTCCAACGCTCTATCCATTGTTCCACAGAGCCTGAAACTGCTGTTGGCCTTGGTACGTCTTCTTAGCTTCATCCAAATTCATGGACGGCATAACACACACCCGTCCGTTAGACAGCTGCTTTTCTTTGGCTAGCAAGCAACATGACTTGAGTGTGCAATCTTTTATTCTCATGACTTAAATGCCTACGACAAGGGAATTTACTCCGCAGTGTGGCTTAGAAGCCCTCCATTTGGAGTGGTGTTTCAGCTCAGATTGTAAGAAAGGGAAAGGAGGTACTGCATTTTCACCACCAGAAAAGCCAGGATCTTCTCTTTACTAGACAGGCACTTTAACCAACTAAGCCACAGCACCACAGCCAAGAGCTCTTCTTCTCTCTGTGGTAGTGTTGCTTAGAAGCCATACTGTTGGAGTGGCGTTTCATCTCAGCTTGTAAGAAAGTGAGTACTGCATTTACACCACCAGCAAAGCAGGCACTGCTGGGATTTGAACCCAGGATCTCCTGTTTACTAGACAGGCACTTTAACCAACTAAGCCACAGCGCCACTGTTGCAAAACTCTGTTTCATCTGTCTAAGTGTGTACAAGCTTTACTTCAGCCATAAGACATATTGGCAAGTTAGAACATCTGCTTGACCATTTGATGAGTGCACACACTGTACAGAAAGACTTTTACAGATCTAAGATAACCATCCTGCAGAGGCATGCATGTTTGTGTCTGAACGCTTCTCCTCCCATCGGCTGCAAGCTCGTTTGAATTCTTGAGATATTATTAAGCACAAACCTAGATCTTACCTCAGAGCAAATAAGTCACAAGTTAAACCAAACGACTCTG